>NC_046373.1:39993091-40293091 GCF_011125445.2 Fundulus heteroclitus | reverse complement strand
ACCGCTTCAGAGCCTGAACGCTGCCGGTCCGCTTGCCCAGTTCTTTCTGGAAAGCCTGGAGAAGTTGACACACAAAGGCGCGTTGAACAGGACTGAACGGAATCGCGTCCGTCTTCATCTTCATCATTCATCATCCTAACCCACCTTGTGTGCATCCATGAGGTTGGACACCAAGTCCATGTCACCGTGAACGGGTTGGTCTTCAGCCAGCTGGGGCTCCACTCGGTACAGCCAGTCCACCAGAGCCTGAAGAGCTTCGGCAAACTGACCCGAGAACAGCAGCGCCTCCTCCAGCTTGTGCTGCCTGGACACGCGAGAAAAAGAGAGTTTTGTTTATATTTGTCGGCAAAGGATATTTATTGTAGGGTAAATAATTCAATAACGATATTTATCGATCGATAGTGAAAAAAGGGTCAATAATAAGTTCAATAGAATAACAGTTTTCCTTCCTTTTGCATTCTATCATGTAGATTAATATTACATCATTACATCCTCCCAACCAATCACAACGCAGACCCAGGAACTAAGCTCTGCCCCTTTCAAAGACTTCAGAGAGCACACGTTCTTTTTTTCTTTTTTAAAAACTTGCAATTTTGGTAAAAAGTCGATTGAATAAAGGGTTGAGTTTGAATTAAGTGTTTCTGTATTCTCTATCTAAAAAGAGGTTGCTAAGCAACAGCATTAAAAAGCCAGGGCTGCACTAAAAATATATGTTTTCAATTTGTTGATAATTATCGATTTCGATCAATATGATTTCTATTTTATCGATATCGTCCAGCCCTAATTTATTGAGCTTTTTTTAAAAAAAAAAAAAAAAAAACAGAAACAAGACAGCAAACCTTTAAAAGCAGGAAATAACGCAAGGAGGAAAACAGAAAAAAACCCGAATTATTATCTGGGTGACAAGGCAAAAACATACTTATTGTCACACAAAGCAAAATAAAAGAGAAACAAAACCAAAGACAGTACACAGTGGGTATCTGTTATAAGAATTATTAATTAAAATTATTATTCTTCCAAAATGACATTCAAGAAGAAAACTGAATCTTATTCAGAGTCAAAATGCGTAGTTGGTTGTTCTACATGGGAGATAAATGGACGGCCATGTCAAATAGTTTAGTTTTTCAAAAAACAAAACAACCAACATAACCACATATCCATCTTCCAAACAAAGGGGGGGACGGTCAGTCTTCTGATTTAAAAGAATAAGCCGGCGTGCCAGAAGGGAGAAGTAGGCCTTACAGTTTAATTGCAACTTACTGAGGGAAATATTGTTTACTGATAAACCAAAGATGACTGGTAGCTCCAGAAACTGCTGAATAAACTTCAAAAACTGAAGAGCAGAATGTCGTTAGGCTATGACACGACCAACACGTGTGGTTGAGAGTAGCAGGTGCTTCTTTACGCCTATCACAAATAAGATTAACATCAGGAAAGATCTTTTGACAGTTTAACCTTAGACATATGGAGCTTATGTACAATCTTAAATTGAATAATCTTATGCCTCGCACAGGCACATGAAGAATGAATGCTTTGAAGTTTGTCAGACCATTGGTCATTAGTTATATTTGTATGCACATCTTTTTCCCAGTGATGCTTTATTATTGATAACGAGGGGTCATACATTTCACATATTTTAGTCTACAGCCGTGATACTGGTCTTTCGCCACAGGTGGAGATTCAAGAATAAAAATAAAACAAACTGAATCTTTATGAAATGCCTGACTTGTAAATATCTGGAAAAGTTATGTGGAGGTGAAGAGAAATTCTTCTCTGATCTGATCAAAAGACATGAAAATCCCGTCCCTGTACAACATCTTAATATTAAGAACAGCATTAGTCTGCCATAGATTGAAGGCATAAAACAGTTTTAATTAATTTCTTTAGTTAAACGAGGGGCTGTTCAACCAGCCTCTTCACCTTTCAACGCTCTTGCCACAGACGGTGTCCCACTTGTCCCGCACTTCCCCCACCAGGTGGTCCAGTTTCTGCTGGTCTGCAGGCAGCTGGGCTTTGTCCCGCATGGCCTTGCCGGACCTCACCGTAGTGTCGTAAACAGGCTGCTTGGATCCCAACGCTTTCTGAAACTCCTGTTTGAAGAGAGCGAAAAAAGCACAGATTTCTGGGTGAGAAAACATACGTGCGTACGGTGGAAACCGGAGGAGCAGAAACGGTGGAGATTCTCTGCCGGTGGCACCTTGTGTTTGGTCAGCTGGACTTTGATCTTGTCTGGCTCGTTGGAGATCTCCACCTCGGAGTCGAGTCTTTTCTCTGCTTCCTCCAGCCAGTCTGTCAGCTTCCTCCAGGCCTCGTGGAACTGAGAGCAAATGCAGAAGCTTGAGTCAGGTCCAAGTTACACATTCATAGACAAAACCAAAGTATTGACTTTGAGATTAAAACAGAACTGGACAACGCTGCCGTAGATTAGTGAAATACCTGTTTGGCTCGTTTCCGGGCCTCGTCGAGATGTCGGCCCCGGTCCAGGGACCTCTGAACCAGCTTGTCCCAGCGGGCCTGGACGCTGAGAAGCAGGTTCTTGATCAGGACCACGTCCTGCTTCAGACTGGCGAAGCGAAGCTGGGAGCCGGCCTTCTCCAGAGCCAGGACCTGCTCTCTGTGGGTGTTCACCTCGTTCACAAACACCTGGACGAAAACGCAGAGATTAAAATAAAGCTCGAGTCTGAAGCTCAGGGTAGATTTTTCAACACCATAAACAAGGTTTGTCAAAAGTATCGATACCCAAATGCTGTATCCGGATACAATACTAATTTGTCATGGTATCGATACCAAATATTAGAGGCAAACGAAGAATGGAAACTTCTTGACAAGCCTGTGTGAAAACAGAGCTTTAAAGTGGTGCAACAAAGTCAAGCAGCACTACAAACTTGGCCAAACATCTCAAGGACCGACACCCTGGTCTTAATGATGAATTCCGACAACTTAGTAAATTAAAGTTCTTGTCAATAATTTAATTTATTAAACGTATTACTGATGCTAGCGCACTAATGTTGTGTGATTAGCCGTCACTAGCATGCTACTGAGCATGTGTTATATTTGGGTAATTTATTCAGCATTTATTTGCACACTTATTTAACTAGCATATGTGATTCTGTTAAGAAAGCATGTTCTATGTTGACATTGAAAGAGGTGAGTTTTTCATGTTAATAAAATATTTTTTATGACTAATAATTTGTCATTTTGTATCCCCTGCTATAAAAAAATTGCATTACTGAATAATTTCCTGGGTATCAATATCGAGTTTGAAATTTTAGTATCATGACAACGCTACCATTTAAAAAAGTCTTGAAACAGGAAAAATTCTAATAGCTCTATAGTATGAATGCATTATTTTACAACCTTACTGTTATACTTGTATTTCTCTTTGCATTATCCCTTTTTTGTTATCCTAAAGATGTTTATATACATCAACATCTTTACTTCAGTTAGTTTCCTTCTTGTATTTTATTTTCCTTTTATTTCCACAAACTATATATTTAAATAAATAATATATTTTGTTTTTGACATTCCTGTATATTGCCATCTTAGCTAACGGCTAATGCTAATAGCCGATGCTAACCAAGAAGCTAGTGGCTTCCTCAGGTCACGGTGTGACTGATCAGAGACCAGGTACCAACATCCCACCACTAAACTCCTGATCTGAACCCTTACCAGAAGCAACCTTGGACTGCTAGAAACTCATAGTGGTGCCAATACTTATATTTTGTTGTTGGAAGTAAACTGGCTAATGCTAATGATGCTAGGCGGCTAGCTTAATTTGCAGTAAAATAATCAACAATCAAGCTAGTTTGAAGTTGTACAAAAGTAAGTTTTGTTTCTGGTGCTGGTTTCAAAAAACATGCTGCGTTTCATTTGCGTCTAAACCGTATTTCAGCAGAAAAACAGAAAACCAGTGAGATTTGGTAATAGCTGTGCTCAGTGACCGAGTTAACCTGTTCTAGCATTTCAGGATTAATATTCATGAAAGGGACTATAGCACGTGTCAAACTCAAAGCAATTTATCCGCCCTTCCAGAGCCAAAAAAGGCATATCATGTCATAAAGTAGAGGAATATATCCTTTTAAATTGTATAAAGTGGCTAAAACTGCCCTTTAGTGAATCTTGATTGTTTTTTTAACTGTGTAGTAACAGCATCCTGCCACTAGATGTCAGTTTTCCCACAACACATTAAAACAACCCAGAAATGTCAAAAAAGAGAAAAAGTGATGCAGAATTATGAGTTTAAAGTGTAACTCACCCCAGTATGAGCTTTTTTGCAGATAAACTGTATAAATTGGGCCTAAGGTGCTACTTTTATGTTACTGTGGATTTTTTCATGTTTCAATGTCAACTGAAATGAAATTTGAAATCAAAAGTCTCTTTTATTCAGGCGCAACCGGCTCTTTTAATGACTTGATTATGCCAGAGTGACCCACTGTAGAAACGACTTTGACAACCCTGGACTTCAGCATGGATAGATGGGATTAAATAAGTTAAATTTCTTCATATCGCTTTTCACACATATCTATCAAATAAGGTTGTGTATTTGTCTGTTGGTTATATATAACCTACTCTAACGATTGCACATATTTAAGGACATGCCTGAAGGCCTATGTGATAATTTAGATATTTTGGCAGAAATATGAAACAGTCGCGCTCCGACTGTCGGTTGCTTAAGAATAAACAAAGACTCCTGGATAGGTGTCAGAATAAACTGAGTCTGGCTGCCTCCAATTTAAGCCTGTTTGCTGTTTTGATGACCCGTATAACTTCATAAATATGAAAAATAAAGAATAACCTTTAACTTAACACAGCTTATTAGCACAATATATTGTTTCAGTCATTTATATTGTGTTATATATTCTAGGTTGCAGCGTTTTCTGTCCTCTGCCACTTACTGAACACACATATTTTATTGATATTTGTGTCTGAAGCGAGAGTTCACCTTGTGCTCGTCGATCTGGAAGAGGACGGTGTCCAGGATGAGGCTGGGGGGTTGGGCCATGTTCAGCGTCTGCTCAGCCTGCGTCAGCCAGTTGATCGTGTCCTGGAGAGACGTCTGAAAACCTGTAGCCAGAGAAACCGCCTCCTCCAGCTTCACCTGGAAGGGTTTTTAAAGCTTAAAGTGAATAAAAACCATCCAGCGAGACACGTCGACAAACCCAAACAACACAGAATCTCCAGACTTACTCTGCGGTCATCCATCTTGGTGTTGAGACTGGCCCACTTGTTCTGCAGCATGGCCAGGTTCTGCTGGGTCTGGGTGGTCCCGGGCCCCGCCTCCTCGCCTCCGCGGGCCAGCAGCATGGACTCGCCCTGGTCCAGCAGGTGGTGGTACTGCTCCGCCCGCTGGCTCAGCTGAGCCTGCAGCTCCTGCAGACACAGACGACACAGACGGGCTGATCACCTGGTCTATTGGGAACAATGAAACTCATTAAAGTTTAATCTGGACCATACGCCAGGTATGTCTGTGTAGACTGGCTGAAGGGTTTCTGTGTAACAGGATATATATATACAGGGTTCCCACACCTTGGTGAACATCAAATTCAAGGACCTTTCAAGGACTTTCCAGGACCAATTTCCTCAAATTCAAGGACCACACGTGGTGGCATTTACCTACTGTGACCGCTGAATAGGTTATCATATTTTAATACAATGCAAATTCAATAAAAGACTAAACAGCATAGAAGTTGTTGGGTCAGAAGCAATGCAAGAAAGTGGACTTAATTTATAGCCTACATTGATACTGATCATATTCATAGCCTACATTTATATCCACAGTACATGGCTATGCCATACTACATTACATATAAGATGTACATTAGCCTACCGTTTCATGGAATTTTATGGAAAAAAGTGCAGCATTGAGATGTTCAGAATTATATCAATTTGTTTCACTTACTTTCATCTTTGATTAAGCTAGTTTTTGACTCTGAAAAGTCGCTAAATATAGCGATAAAGTCGCTGAGTTGGCAACACTGCGTGAATGTAACCTATTGGACGCACGTAGGCCTAAACCGTAGCCTAGCAACTAACGAAGAAGAGCGAACGTACTTTTGCAAATTGAAAAGTCTGTGGAATCAACATAATTTTAAATGATCGTGTGGTAGTAAAATAATGACACATGAGTCGTCATCCGTGTGAACTTTCAACCCCACAAAAAAATTCAAGGACTTTCAAGGACAAAGTGTTTTTTTTTTTGGCTGTTTTCAAGAACTTTCAAGGGCCTTGAATTTATTTTTTCAGATTCACAAACTTTCAAGGATTTCAAGGACCCGTGGGAACCCTGTATATATTCTGAACACCTTTAGAAGAACATGAACTCCTGCTGGTCAGATCCAACCTAAGGTCCAGTGAATGGATTATTAATCTCTCCTGGAGAACGGCTGTCAGTGTAATTTGATTCTCCTTTACCAAGTGCTGCTGTAGCTGCTCTCTGGCTGTTTCTGGAAGGCCTCCTGTTGGTTTGGCTGCAGACAGCTGGCTGTCCGTCCTCCTCAACCACTGCAGGAACTCCTCCAGCTCTCCATGGAAACCTTCAGCCTACAGGCGGAGGAGGAGGAGGAGGAAGTCACAGCTATGTCTCTCTGACTTCTACCTGCTTTTTTATATCAGAACTGTGCTGATCGTACCTGCTGCAGGGCGGCCTCCAGGAGTTTCTGTCGCTCCTGGGTTTTTAACAGCAGACTCTCCCAGCTCCGGTTCAGCTGGTCCAGCTGATCCCGCAGGTGGCTGGCCTCGTCGCCCGGCGAGGACTCCAGCAGCTCGGCGGCGGCGCTGTTCACCGTCTCCACCGTGGCGTGGTGGGACAGCACGTCGTTACGCAACACCTGCACGAGGCGAAGATTTAAACGCTCAGAATTGGTAACCGTGTGATGAAGAACCGAGGATAAAGACTCCCAGACGTACGTGGTGCTTGGCCAGCTCGATCTCGATGGCTTTGGGGTCGGAGCTGACGGGCCGCTGCGTGTCCAGGGTGGTGTGGGTGTGGCTCAGCCAGGCCTGCAGCTCGGAGAGGGCGTGCTGGAACTGACCGAGAGCCAGCAGGGCGCCCTCCAGCTTGTGCTGCCGAGAAAAAAACACGGATGTTAAAGCTTAAAAACGTTAATCAGAATGGTAATACCTGTTATTTTGTCACTGCAGCATGCAGTCCACTGAAATGTGTCCGCTGCATTTAAACCATCCCTTCAGCAGCGTGCTGCCACTGGGGGGCGCCATTCTGGGCAAAGGCTATTTATTTATTACTCATATTTTTATTGTTGTTAAAACAGATGTACAATGCCATTCAGATTTTAATGTTTTACAGTCGTTACAATTCATTTGACGACAGTGTACAATGTAACAAGAATTACACAACATTTCAACATTTTTATAATTTTTATAAACCCCATCCAACCCCAACAATCTCTGTTCCCGCAAAGGAAAAGTGAATAAATTAATAATTATACTTAAAAAAAAAAGGGGGGATGGGATGAAATTATTATCCCAAATCTAAAGTAATTTACATTGAAACTTGTTTACTAATGAGAGGGGAGAGTTGCAAGTTTGTCAAAATAACCCAGTAAAGGATCCCATACTTTGTCGAATTTTTTGGTTGATCCTTTAAGAAACTATTTCACTTTTTTAATTTTTAGGGACATCATCATATCAGAAAGCCACATTGATGCCTTAGGTCAGGGGTGTCCAAACTTTTTGGCATGTGGGCCAAAATTCTGAGGTCAAAAGTACTCAAGGGCTAAAAAATGTATAATATCGCTAAAAAAATAACCCAAAAATGATGTTGATTCTTTTATCTGCTTTACAAAATATGACGATTTCAATGGAACTAATTATTCCAATTTTCTGAAGGAAAAGGATGTTAAATCACTGTAGATCCAAAGTTAAAAAGGGTTTTGCACATTTTCTTTATGTTAGAAACTCAATAGACTTGACTGAAAATAAAAATTTAATGAATTATTTTTGGTCTCACAATATGGCAACAGGTTTTTGGCCGGTAATTATTTTAAAACAATTGTTTTATTTAGCTAATTTTAATAAATTATCTGATGAAAATAAAAAAAAACTCTTTAAATGCACAAAAATGTGCATCTAAGTTAAAGTCCTCAGACAGATGTGGTTGTATTTTCTATTAAATTAAATAGAATGTAAAAAGTTTGGTTATTAAAACATGAATATATTGTGTTGTACCAAATGTTTTCAGTTTTAAGATCTTAACCCGTCTACATTAATTTTAGCCTAATAGAAATAAAATGAATGATAAAAATCTCCGTCAGACCAAATGCTGTTGGGGGGCCACACAAAATCAGTCAAGGGGCCACAAATGGCCCCCGGGCCGCACTTTGGACACGCCTGCCTTAGGTGGTGATTGGGATTTACATTCTAAGAGTATTCTCCATCGAGCAATCAGAGTTGCAAAAGCAGAAACATTTTTCTTGCTAGCTATCGCAGCTTCAACCCCACATGTAGCCGTTAAAGGACTAGATTGTAGATCTAGGCCAAAAGCAACATTCAAAATACCAATTTTTTATTTCCTCTCCCAGCTTAGAACATATGAGCTACAGTAAGTCTGCGCTGGTGGCTCTACAGCGATCACACGTCCGTGGATATATTTTAGCAAGTCTGACCTTACTATAGTGAGTACGGTGGAGAATTTTAAATTAAAATAGATGGAGACGTACACAAGAAGAAGTTCCATTCACACGGTTAAGAGCTCTAACCCACGTCTCATCTGAAATGACCCTAATTCTTCTTCTTCCCTGGGGCGAAGGGTCTTGTGGGACCCAGAGTCTGTTTAGACTAGATCTAAGGAACTTGCAGCTTTTCCAAGACGAAATCGCCTCTAGTTAGTGTTTCTACACCAAAACATCCCCGCCGTCGTCGCTGTTTGAATCTTCCTTACCTGTCTTTGGGTGATTTTATCGCCCAGGTTCTCCCAGAGGTGTCGCAGTTCTGTCAGCGGCTCCTGGATCATGTCCCGGTCCGTCTGGTCCGACACTTTCTTCAGCAGCAGCTCCCCCTGGTGGCAGAGCTTCTCCATGTCGATCTGCTGCTGGTAAACGTCCACCTTGTACTGCTGCTCAGGGGAAAAAAAACAGAAAGAAGAGGATTAATCTTTGGAGGCAGAAAACGTCCGCAGTAAGTTCTGTGAGGAGGTCGTACGAACCTTGA
Organism: Fundulus heteroclitus; assembly: GCF_011125445.2. NCBI lineage: Eukaryota > Metazoa > Chordata > Actinopteri > Cyprinodontiformes > Fundulidae > Fundulus > Fundulus heteroclitus. The sequence continues at coordinate 40,283,926 of NC_046373.1, read as the reverse complement.
GTTCTTCTATCTGCTGCTTGACGGTTCCCAGATCAGTGCCGACCGTCGACATGTCGCAGAGTTTGATCACGGCGTTATCCAGGTAGTCAAACATAGACTGGAGACGACACAAAGACACGCGGTAAAGCACCGGCTCTGAGTACAGCGGCTGAGGCGAGCCGTGAAATTAACGCAGAACGTGCAGAACGTCGTCTGTGAGAACCTGCAGGGCGTCCTGGTACTGAACTGAGGCGGTCATGGCCTCCTCCAGCCTCTCCATCCTCTCCCTCCACGTTCGGTTCAGACCCTCCCAGGCACCGTTCATCTGAGAGAAACACAACCGGGGACGGGTCAAAGCGTGCCGCGTCTGTCATTTATTTCTATTTTTATTTGCAAAACAAAAAAGGCCATGTAGACAAGGATGCTACCGTATTTATTGGACCATAAGGCGCAATAAATATTCCTCCAAGTCTATAATATGCCTCCTCCACGTCCACAGCTCTCTATCCGTCTCTATCAGGAGGACAGAGTAGCTGGACTACACTGCCCTGTTTCTAACATAAGGCCAAAATAAACTTTTATATTTAATTAACTTACTAGGTTTATTGTTGCTAGCGCGTACTCCAGGCTGCCTTACATGAATGCACTTCTAGTTTAGACATTACAGTCAGGCAGTCTTGTAGACAGCTCAGGGGTCCTATCAGGTAGTGACACACAGACATATACGTAGACGCGTCATAGGGCGCAGATTCGCACGTCAACGTCACCGCCATATTGTATGTGGCAGAAAAAAGTTGAGTTCTGTTGTAGTGAACGTGGATCAGAGAGATGCTTCATTCCTGTGCTGCATGGAAATGTACTCTGGCTGATTTCACTACTTGTATCTGCCTTCTTTAAACTAAGGCTGCACCATGTTGCAAAACTGGACACACTGAAGCTGCAGAGTGGTAACACAGGCTTTATATATATATATATATATATATATATATATATATATATATATATATATATATATATATATATATATATATATATATACATATATTTGTGATAGGCACCAGCAACCCCGCGACCCCATGAGGGATAAAGCGGATCAGAAAATGGATGGATGGATATATATTTGTGTGTGTATGTGTTATGAATATAAGGATCAATTTGTTAAATCTAAACATTGTGGTCTTCATTATTTCATAAAACCGTGTCACATGTGAACCTTTAGGAACAGACTTTTTGGGGGAGTATTAAAGAGGTAAAATGAATAATATGAGGAAAAAAAGTCCTAGGTCAATAAAGTAAAAAATAAACAAACAAACACAAAAGTGATAATGTTATGATAAAAACGTCATATTATGAGAATTAAGGGGGAACCTTTCCAGAATAATCACAGTTTGCAGTATTATTTCACTCCTGGAGTAATAAAGCCAGGTTAGATTATTTTAAATACTTTTATTCTTTAGGAGAATAAATGCAGGAGAATGAAGCTAAAGGGATACGAAAATAAACTTGTAATATTACAAACAAAAAAATACTACGAATACAAAGTATATTCAGAGATTAAAGTCCCTCTGATACTGTTTAAGTGACTGAGTAACTGCAGATTTGCCACATTTAAGATGGCGGATCGCAGCATAGGCAGAACCCGCCCAACGATGCGTCTACTCTTATATTATGTCTATGGTGACACAGTGTACCGTAATGCTCCTAATATCCATAGAACAGAGCGGCTTCATTGCTAACCAAGTACTTACAGATTTTAACAGCTTTTTGAGCACATTGTGCATAAAATCAGCCAGTAAGCACAACGGTGATCATATATAAGGCGCACCATACATTTTTGAGAAGATTTAAGGATTTTAAGTGCGCCTTATAGTCCGTAAAATACGGTAAATATCAATTTAGCTACCTTTGATCGGCCTGATGAGACATGGAGGACAATATTTCCTTCCATAAAGGAAGGTTTAATCTGAACGGGTCTCATTATTGCTGCCACTGGAGCTGATTTCCGTTCGGACGTCTCACCTCATCTATGGTCTTCTTGACCTCGGGTTTCTCGGTTTCCCCGCAGGCGAAGATGAGGTCAGCCCCGAGCGTCCGCACGAACTCCAGCTCCTCCCTCAGGCCGTCCGTCTCCGCCTTGATGGCCTGGGGAACACATCGCAGCGAGGGATTTAGCCTCCACAGAGAAAACGCGGCTCTGCAGACCATCTAACTCAGGGGTGTCAAACATACGGCCCGCGGGCCGGATCCGGCCCGCCGAACAATTTAGTCCGGCCCTGTGGCTATATGCATTATCATCATTATAAAAAAATATATATATATATATTATTTTTTTCCCCCAGTGTTCTGTCTGGCAATGTGGCAATAATAATTGTTGTCTTAATGCCAAAAAGAGCTCATCAGATTTGACTTTCACAAGTGGAGCAGTACGGCTTTTGCCATAGTGCTCCGCTTGATTTATGAATGTGAATAGTTTTATTATGATTCATGTGGGGAATATCTCAAATGATATGGACACTACAAGAGGAAAGGAAGAAGAAGAAGAAGAAAAACAAAAGGTGAAAGAAAGAGGAGATAAAAGGAAGAGAATGATAAAACAATTATTGAAAAAAACATGTACTTCGTTTAATTGAAAATCTACAGTTCTTATATTGTCCACGAGGGGCGCTGTGTTTTAATTATCAAATTAAGCTTCAGGTGTGGAAACATTTAAATAATTTCTTAATTTTTATCTGTTTGATGTATTTTGTCATGTAGGACAGTGTTTTTAAGTTCCAAAAAATGTGAATAAATGTTTTTCAACATTGTATAATCACTGTGATCAGCTCTTATGCATAATGCACAAGTAAATGTTTAACTGAGTAAAAGTATTGTTGAAATTGCACATACTTTTCTTAAAAACGCTGAGGTTATTCATAATATATTGTGTAAAAGTGAAATTAATTTAATATAAAAATCAACAAAAAGTCCACATTTATTAGTTCTATTTAATCTTGCAATGAGTTTACTCGTGTGGCCCTCTTGAGATCAGATTAAGCTGAATGCGGCCCCTAAACCAAAATGAGTTTGACACCCCTGATGTAACTCCTGTCGTCCTCCGAACCTCGGCCGCTTCGATCTGCTGTTTGATGAGCGACGGGTCCACGCCGGGGTCCTCCAGCTCCCTCACGATGTCCTGGGAGTCTCTGAGCGTGCTCAGTAGAGCCGCCACGTCGGCCCAGAACTTCCCGGCCAGGTCCAGCACGTCGTTCAGCTTGCTCTCCCGTTCCTCGGCTCGCTGGCGGATCTCGTCCCAGAGGGAGCGCAGGCGCAGGAGGCGGGAGCGAACGGCTGCAGGAGGATAAAACGGAGACGTTAAACCGGGTCCGAGCGGGTCGGAGGTTCAGGTCTCGTCCGGCGCCGCCGCCTCACCCTGAGCGGCCGGGTCGTCGTGGGCCGCTCGGCCGATGAGCTCCTCGCCGCGGGAGCAGAGGGCGGAGAAGCTGGGCAGCAGCTTGTCCAGCTCCAGCCCCTGAGCGCGGTGCTCCGCCAGCTGCTCCCGGATCTTCTCCACCTCGGCGGCGACCGGCGGCGGCTGCCGGAGCCGCTGCACCGCCCCCTCCAGAGTCTCCAGCAGCGGGTCCATCTTATCGTGGAACTGAGGGGAGGAGAGAGGAAGAGGAAGGTTACGAGGAGGAGGAGGAGGAGGAAGAGGGTTGGAGTCTGGGTTTTGGACGTCTGAGTAACGCGTTGAAAGTGTGAAGGTGAGATGTTACGTTGGTGCACTGCAAAAAGGGAACTAAAAGTAAGTAAATTTTTCTTGAAATGGGTGCATTTTTTCTTGATTTGAGCAGTTAAATAAGATTATTTGCCAAAGGAATACGATTTTTGCACTTAAAGCAGGAACAATTCATCTCCATCATCATTTTTTCAAGTGCAGAATATCTAATTATCTTATTTTAGGGGTAGAACTACTAATCCCATTGGCAAAAAGTCTTATTTACCTGCCCAAATCAATGAAAAATACACCAATTTCCAGAAAATTTTACTTACTTTTAGTTCCCTTTTTGCAGTGTGGTCGGCCGTCTGTGCCAGGATCCTGACAGTCTAATCAGAAACAGTGATTCCTAACTTCTTCACCCTTTAAAAAGCTGCGCTCCTCTTCCTAACGCTCCAGTTTTTTGTTTTTATTACGATCTGGTGAAGCTGGAGCCGTGTGTTCAGGGAGGAAACGCCTCGGTTCTCATGGTGTCAGCCGCTGGAGCCGCTGGTAGGCTGAATGAATCCAAACTGGAGCTTCCTCACTGCAAAAATGCAACTCAGTAAGTAAAAAATTCTTGAAATTAGTGTATTTTTCCTTGATTTGAGGAGCTAAATAAGACTATTTGCCAATGGAATGACAATTTTTACCCATAAAAAAAGATAATTAGATATCCTGCACTTAAAATAAGATGATAGAGATGAATTGTTCTTATTTCTATTGCAAAAATCGTATTCCAATGGCAAATAGTCTTATATACCGGCTCTAATCAAGTAAAAATACACTGATTTCAAGAAAAATTCACTTACTTTTAGTTCCCTTTTTGCAGTGCTGTCATTAGGGTGGAAACGTCGAGCTCCTAAACCTCTAAAAACTTTACAGTGATCAAGAATAACAATCACTTATTGTTACTGAATTAGGAAAACCCTGCTGTATCATCAACAGTCACGGTAAAGTAAGCACACCGAGGTGGAGCTCTTGGTTTTTGGTAATTTCTCTGAGATGGACTTCGGATGGTTTGGAAATTGAGTCATAAGCCTTTCCAGGTTGACTGGCAGCCGCATTATTGACTTTCTCTTTGGTGAATAATGTCTTTTATTCTTCCTCATCATGTTAAAACACTCCTCTACGCTCCAGAGCAGCAAACTGACTGAACCACTGTGCTTTAATTATAACCCGCTCGCTGCTAATTTCCCTGTAAGACGCCACTTTTAGCACTGAGCAGACTGTATGAAGTCCCTCCACTAGGGGGCGATGAAACACTGGAGATTTAGAAATCTGCCTGTTTCTCTCACCAATAATGCATATGTTGATTTTAAAGTCTTTAAAATGTTTGATTTTTTTTAATTTTCTTATTTATTTCACTCATTAAAGAAAAAAAAAAAGAAAGAATCCTTGAAAAACAGGTCAAAATAAAAACATTTCGAATGAGACGGAGCAAAAGGAAGTATAACCTTATAAAAATCACTAACTCAGAGGTGCCTTAGTAATAACCTACTCAAAACACCAAGACACATAATAAAACAATCTTAATCACTAATATAATGCGTCATCATAATAATTTAAAATTTTTCAAAAAGAACTGGACTAGCAGCCTTAACTCAAATACGTCTTTCCATCAGCACCGTTCTACATCTATGTTTATTATAATTATTGAAGAGCTCAGTTCCTTTTAAATTACATTTACTTTCCCTTTTAATAAATCTGAATGTTTTACTCTAGAAGTTAAAATGCTTTGATTCACCTGTCATCATATACTCTTATGATTCTTATGAAGTGTAGCTAAAGGAAAACTACAGGAATTTGCGACCGAAGACTCCCGGTTAGGAATCACTGTTCCTTTAAGTAAAACATCTCAGTACGTCACTTTAAACGCGTCAACCAGGCCTCACAGATGTGACAAAACTAGACTCTGTCTACAGAACAGGAGGGGAAAAGGGAAATATTTTACACTAAAGAAATCATAAAGTCATAAGTTTTCTTATGAATGTAAGAAAATGCATCACTATAAAGTAAAACTAACATTCTTGACACAAAAAAACAACTTAAACAAAACGATTTGTGGAAAACTTTAGCTACAACTAGATCTCAAAGAACTAGACTATTGTTAAACAAGTTTAATATTTTTTGTTTCTCGTGTCGGAAAGTGAAACTTATATTTTATATATATATATATATATATATATTTATCACCAATAGTGAAATATTTCCATCCTTTATCTTGTGTTATTGATGATTATGGCTTAAAGAAAATAGTTGCGTTTCCATTACAAATGTGCACAAAACATTGTCCACCATATTCTGCTAACTTTGATGAAACACATTCTCGCAACTGTGCCGTTTCCATTTAATATTGTAATTAAAATTGTACATTAATACGTTTATTCAAGTGAGTATCTCGTCCTCGAGGGAGAAGTATTTGAATTTTATTTATTTTTTTATCTTTTCCACTGGTTCCACTTTTGCCGAGCTTCTTCTTCTCCAGCAGATATTTCTGTTTCAGAGTTTTTCCGTTCTGAACGTACGATTTTCCACGGCTTGTGAACGCCGCTTCCTTCATGGCCGCTTCAAGATCTTGGTAAATGCTTGCATTTCTTTGCTGTTTTGAATCTAGTATGTTGTTGTCACAAACTTAATGTAAAAAATACGCCGCGGCATCATCCTGCTGCTACTTCCTGTCGTCTTCTTCGTCTATTTCACCAGGAGTAACGTCCGGTTGTTGATCATGTGACTCGAAAAAACTGTTTCCATAGCAGTTTTGCGAAATATACCAGTTTCAATATGGCTGAAAAACCACCTCATACTAGGGCAATAACCTTTTATCAAAAAATAGGAGCATTTTCGAAATTGTCGTGTTTCCATTAAGCAAATTTATTTATATTAATTACAATTACATTAATCGGAATTTCTGTTCCAAAGTCACAATAAAACCACAGACTTTGTTTTAGTTCCTGTTTACATGTTGAAGAAGCTCCATTAGGCCATTAAAAATAAAGCTTCTGCACACAAATTAATATACACACCGAAGTTATTTCGCAAATTCATGCGAGTATCAGTATATATAAATTAGAAATTTGTCATTTTTTAAAAGAAATCCACATATTCTGCATGAAGGACTGTTCGTCCGAGGGGAGCCAATATGCTGGTCAATGGAAGCGCGACTAATGAAAGCCTCATGGTGTCTGATCCAAGTCATCTAATTAAATAAAAAAAAAGTAAAATCTTCTTGAAATTAGCAATGTATATTTTCCCTTGATTTAAGCAGCTAAATAAGACTATTTACAAATAGTATTAGTATTGTTAAAATAAGATAATTAGATATCCTGCATTTGAAATAAGACGATGACAAAGAATTGTTCCTATTTTTAATCTTATTACATTGGCAAATAATCTTATCTGCTTAAATCAAGGGAAAATATGGCAATTTCATTCAAGCAAATAGAGCCCAGAACTCTGACATTTCTGTTAAAACTGTCCTTTTTTATTCATCTGATATAATATTCCAATCTTTTTTGTGTTTTTTTTTGTCCCCCGTCTGTAGTCAGAATCATCAGAATAACCTGAAATATTTCACTCTGCGTCTAATGAATCTACAGAATACACGAGCTTCACTGTCTGATACGAGAGACAAAATAATAAATAAATAAAAGACAGAACTTTAACCCCGATATTCTAATTTCACTTTTCAGCATGGAGGTGACTTTAATGTGTGAGCAGCTGAATGGGAGCGACTCTTGGATGTCTTACCTCGACCAGCTTGGTGATTGCAGTGAGCAGTGACCATGGAGAAAATGGTGGTGAGGCGCAAGAACACACACAGCAACATCCCACAATGCACAGGGAGAGGGGGGGGGGGGGGGGGGGGGGGGGTTAGATGTAAAGGATGAAGGTGGGGAGGAGAAGAGGAGGTGGATGGAGGATGGTGGAGAAGGTGTGGGTGGAGGAGGAGACGGAGTGAGACATGGAGTGGTTTAAAAAGAAGGGTGGAGGGTGGAGAAACGACACGGTGAGTTCAGTCAGTCATGCTTTCAGTTCCACAACAAAGCGACGCCATGATGTCTCATGAGATGAAGCGCAGAAATTACAACATGGCTTCAATATTAGGCAAGATGCAATAAAAAAAAAAACAATATAAAAAATTTAGCATTTTAGTGCAGGATGATACGAAAAAAAACATTGATCATAAAATAGAAATCATATCAATCGATTAGATAACTAGCAACAAATTCAAAACATATAATATAACTGCAGTGCTGGCCATTTTATGCTATTTTATGCAATTACATCACAGATAATATACTTTTTACCAAAACTGCAAGTTTAGGATTTCCTTCGACTGTTCTAGTTAAACTGTTTTACTAAAACACTATTAGTCCAACTGTTTTTAATATTTGCTTTTAGTTTCTATTTCCCCATATTTTTTGTTTCTACATTTTATTCTGTTTTATTTTCCTATATTTTAATCATGTAAAGCACTTTGCGTTGTCTTAGTACTGAAATGTGCTATATAAATAAATTTGCCTTGCCTAGAAACTTAAAGAATAAAGTGTTAATCTAGGGCTGGACGATATAGGAAAAAAAGCATATTGATAAAATAGAAATCATTTTGATCAATATTGATAACTATAAACAAATTGAAAAGATATATTTTAAGTGCAGCCCTGACCATTTTATGTTGTTGCTTAGCAACCTATTTTTAGACACAGACACGGAAACACTGAATTCAAACTAAACCATTCAATCAACCAACTTTTTACCAAAACTACAAGTAATACAAAAAAGAACGTGTGTTCTCTGAACTCTCTGAAGGGGGCGGAGCTTGGTTCCTGGGTCTGCGTTGTGATTGGTTGGGAGGTTGTAATGACTTTAATATTAACCTACATGACTAAAATGTATAAGGAAAACTTTTATTCTGTTGAGCTTTTTATTGACCTTATTTTGTATCATCATATACGTGTATTGATCAATATATTTTTATTTATTTATCTATATCTATATATTGTTATTGAATTATGGTCCAGCTCTGGTGCATTTTGCTTCATCCAGTCAGAGTGGTGCCTGCTAGCCAAGTAAATCCTTTAGACCAGGTTGGGAATCATTGACTCAGATATTTAACATTCAGAGAGATTATCGCAGGTCTGCCAGGATGTGAGGATGAACTCTGTTTAAATCTGGATCCACTGCTGATAAATCTGTAAATATATAACCTGCCTTCCCTAGGAAAATAACCTCAGGACCATAAATGCAGCTAAACATTAAAAAAGGTCAAATTAGCCCTTTTTTAGGTTTCCTGTAAACACACTGAGTTAAGTTTAAATCCTGAGAAACAGTGTGTAGCTTTATAAAGATAAAGACATTCAGGAGTGTTTGCAGGAGTTTCTGTGTTTTCAGTCGGTTTTTATGAGGTTTTAAAAGTAAAATGTGCAAAAACAAGATGATGTAAAATGATTCATGGATTTATTGACTGGCTGGAGGATGAATAGATGAAGAAAAGCATATAAACGGAAAAATTAATGGATGGATGAATAGATGGATGCATAGATGGATGAATGATTAAATGGATGGATGTATTATGAATGGATGAATAAATGGATGGATGAATAAATGGATGAATAATTAAATGATTGGATGAATAAATTGATGGATGAATGGATGAATAAATAGTTGAATAAATGAATGGATGAATAAATGAATGGATTAATAAATAGTTGAATAAATGAATGGATGAATAAATGGATGGATGATGAAAAAATGGATGGATGAATAAATGAATACATGGATGGATGAATACATGGATGGATAAATAAATGGATGAAGGAATAAATGAATGGATAGATGAATAAATTGATGGATAGATAAATGGATGAATGAATAAATGGATGGATAGATGAATAAACGAATGGATGAATAAATGGTTGGATGAATAAATTGATGGATGAATAAATGGATGAATGAATAAATGGATGGATGAATAAATGAATGGATAAATAAATGAATGGATGAATAAATGAATGGAATAAATGAATGGATGAATAAATGAATGGAATAAATGAATGGATGAATAAATGGATGGATGAATGGATGAATAAATGGATGGATGGATGAATGGAATAAATGAATGGATGAATAAATGGATGGATGAATGGATGAATAAATGAATGGATGATTAAATGGATGGATGGATAAATGAATGGATGGATAAATGAATGGATGGATAAATGAATGGATGAATAAATGGATGGATGAATAAATTAATGGATGAATAAATGGATGTGTGTCTTTTAGCTAAGCAGGTTGATAACAGGCTGTTTTTATGCAGACCTGGGAATCGTGTTAAACTGTTTGGGATAATTTTTGTCACCAGAAACACGATTTGCTTCTTTTATCCAGATAAATGCAAACGGAGGAATAAATGTGGCTGATGCTGCCGTTTAACCGGAGCTCGGTTCTGATTCCCAACCCGTCCCGTAAAAACTAACCGAACTGGAGACGAGTTCAGGTGCAGAGCAACAAACATTCGTTAGTTTTTTGTTTTAACAAATAATCACAAAAACATTTTTTTAAAACTGTTAAAACACGACCAGAACCTTCATGCTGTTTAGTAAAGATGCCTGTAAAACTGCAGAACCTGTGATGAAACCCGTTTATTAAGCTAACAGCAGACCGTACCTGTGCAGACTGAGACACCGCCTCATCCAGACCTGTGGCGCGACCTTTCACCTCCTCTTTGATGGCCAGGTAGCGCCTCTCCGCCTGCGTGTAGCGCTGCCTCACCGTCGCCCCCTCCTGGAGGCTGAGCTCCGCCAGCTGAGGTCCGATCTTCAGCAGCTTGTCGATGTGGGGCTTGTGCTCGGCGATGGACTCCCTGAGGAGCTGCAGGGTGGGGGGGGGGACAGAAACGGTTTAACACGCGGCTCGTTTGAAAGCTGCGGAGCACAGAGCCGGATGTCTGACCCTCATCTGGTCCTGCTGCAGCCGCAGGGCGTCCGTGTCGATGGCCGGCGGGGGAAGCTGGGCGATGAGGGCTTCGGTCTCGCCCAGCCACGGCTCCAGCTCCTCAAAGGTCTCCCAGAACCGAGCCACCAGGACCTGGGCCTGCTCCAGGGCCGAGAACCGCTCGCTGTGGCTCTGGCTCACCGCCTCGTAGCGTGCGCTCAGAGAATCCGTCTTCACCTGCGGGAGGAGCCGGCGCGTTAGAAGTCGCTCGCTTTTCTCCGTCCGGACGGCGAAGCGGCGACGTACCGTCAGGGCGTCCTTCTGCGCCTCGCTGCAGGCTTCCAGCACCTCGTCCCTGACGCCGAGCAGCTGGTCGACGGTGTCTTTGTGCCGGATGATGTCGATGTTGAAGGCCCTCTGCACCTGCAGCTGAGCCACCGTCACGTCGGGCTCCAGACTCAGGGGCCCCAGAGACGCCAGCTTACGCTCCGTCTCGCCGACCCAGGCCAGCTCTGCGTCCACCGCCTCCTCGTACTGCGCCACAGCGAGTTCACAGCGAGCAGATTAACCACTGAGCTATATAATACACTGGAGTGCTGATTTTGCAGAAAAACTGAAGTCACTGGCCGCCATCTTGCTACTCCCTACTCTCACAGAATCCCACAGGATTTGGTTACAATAACAAGCAGTTTTCTGGCTGAGTGAAAACGTTTCACAGGTAATTCTACAGTCAGTGGATGTACTAACACTATCAACTACTAGGAAATTAGGTGCTGAAATATTTTACATGTTATTCATAGTAAATATATATATATATGTATACATATATGTAAATATATGTTTTTGTATATTGTTATTCATAGTAAATATATATATATATGTATACATATATGTAAATATATGTTTTTGTATATTGTTATTTATATATTTATAAATTATATATATATATATATATATATATATATATATATATATATATATATATATTTAAATAAATAAAATGCAAAATATTTCAGCACATGACTTTCTCATTACTTGATAGTTTTAGAACGTAATAATAATAGTAATTCTACAGTCAGTGGATTTACTAACACTATCAACTACTAGGAAATTAAGTGCTGAAATATTTTACATGTTTTTGTATATTGTTATTTATATATATATATATATATATATATATATATATATATATATATATATATATATATAAATAAATAAAATGCAAAATATTTCAGCACATGACTTTCTCATTACTTCATAGTTTAAGAATATAATAATAGTAATTCTACAGTCAGTGGATTTACTAACACTATCAACTACTAGGAAATTAAGTGCTGAAATATTTTACGTTATTCATATTAAAAAAATATATGCATAGATATATGTAAATATATGTTTTTGTATATTGTTATTTATATATATATATATATATATATATATGTATAAGTATGTGTATATGTATATATGTATATATATGTATACACATATGTAAATATATGTTTTTGTATATTGTTATTTATATATTTATAAATGTTAAACATATATATTTAAATGAATAAAATGCTAAATATTTCAGCACATGACTTTCTCAGTACTTGATAGTTTTAGAACAAAACATAAAACTATATGGCATTTGACATTTTAAAAGTCTTAAGCCCCCCCTGAACATGAGAAAATCCTCGTTATTCGATGCTGTAGCGCACATATTCCCTAGTTACTGGGGGGGAAATAGGGAGTACCAATATGGCGGCTGGTGGCTTCAAAGCGACTCGTTCTAACAGCGGCTATTAGCACTCCAGTGTATAATATAGCTCAGTATAATTAACTGATTCCTCATTAAAAAAAAGAAAGAAGAAGAAACAGCGTCTTGCAGTACCTGCTGCGACCTCTGGATGGCGGCTTGCACCAGCTGCACCCGCTGAGTGATGGTCTCGTCGGCGTGCCGGTACCGCTGGTTGGCGTCGGCCACCAGCCGGTCCAGGCCTTCGCGGGCCCTCCATGGCACCAGGTCCAGCAGGGCGCTGCCCACCTCGTTGACCGTGTCCAGAACCAGGCGCTTCTCCGCCGACACCTTCTTCAGCTCCTGCAGCAGAGCAACCCGAGCATCGTTAAAAAACATAAAACGCGTGGCGCTGAATTTCTCTGAGAAACAGCCACCCGGCCTTCTAAAAAGTAAAATTCTTAAAATGTCGTCTGGGGACAGAAAAGCTAAATTACGCAACATCAAATCCTTTCAACAGCTTTCACAAAATGTTGCCGAGCTCCAAGAATAAAGTGCGTTTCCATGGAGACTCAGCTGTGGGTGGGCTGATGCTGGAAACATAGAAAACGCCACAACAGCCAGGAAGCATCAACCAAAACAGCATTAAAGCTTTTTAGGCTCTGATTAAACTTGTTATTGAATTATCTTCCAGCCCTTTGCTAAACTACAAGAAATTGCGACCTGATCTTTTTGCCTACATGGGACTCATATCCATCTTTTTCAGTGGGGACGGCCCTATTCCGATCTTTTAATCCTGGGAAAAATCCGATCTGTGCCACTTCCATAAGTGATACTAATTCAGATACGTATCATATTTGTTTCAAAGCATCCACAGTCTGAACGTCACATTTTATCCGTCTTTCACGTCACTCTCCTGTTTCTCACCACACATCCACACGCGGCGGTAGCAGCTAGCGCTCCATAAAGACCGTTATTAGTAGCTTAACACAACGGTGTAGTGTTAAACGCTTTACCACCAGAGCTACGATCCATCACTGAGCTGGGAGTCTTTAAATCTAAAATCTGTTCAGACAGGCTTTCACTCCTAGCTGTTCAGCTGTGGATAATTTTGGTTTGTTTTGTGGTGTTAGTTTTCTATATGACTCTTAAAATTGTTTTAAATCGAGCTGTTATGCATGTTTAGTTTTTATCTTTAAAAACTAAAACGTCTGAATGTTAAATATCTGAGTCAGATATCGTTATTTTCTTATACATTATATATTTTATCTATTTTTGCTTGTATTTTAGCTTGTAAAGCACTTTGTGCACCATATGGATTGTTGAAAAGTGCTCTATAAATAAACTTTGACTGACTTTGAATAGATGTGCTGCTTTCGTCTTACAGTACTTCATCTCGCTATGATGTCTTAATATTATCAGTTTCCATCGCTCAACAACTTTCTAATAACAAGGAGAGACGATGGCTGTCTTTTTCCCTTTCTTTCTATTTTTTTCTTTTAACCAAAACTCTATTAAACGCTTCTAGAAACAATTACTTTCACCATTACTTTAATAAACAGCGCGCTGCTCTGTGACGTCTTCTGTTATTGACGCACGTGGGCCGCTTTGCGGTCTTGAACGTTCAGACGTTTGATGACGGTCGCATTTAATAAAAATATGAACGGCCACCTCAGTAAAATCTGATTTCAGTAAAAAAAAAAAATCTGAATTGTGCATCAAGGACCTGCTGTGTGAACGTAGCTGCTGACTCAGGATACTACTAGACCAGGCGTCAGCCACCATTACCGCCGCTGCTACAAAATAAAATGACTGATTTCATAAATATGTACTCAAAAAGTTAGATTTTTCACAGACTAAAACTAAAACGTTTTCATGTCTTAGAACAAAAGTGTTCTTTTTAAGGAAAACAACCTATTTATTTTGTAGAATGAGGCCAGCTGAGGCTGATGCCCTGAAAGATAAGTAGCCCACTTAGAAATAAAAACTAAACGTTAAATTAATCTCAAATTCAGACCAATTGTGGTTCATATTCTACACAAATACTGCATTAAAAAAAACGCTGTAATGACTAAAAAGCTTTTTTATTTCCTCCCCCCACCTTCTGTCTCTCCTGGTAGGCAGGTGAGGCGTCAGGCTCCACGTTGTTAAGCTCCGCCTCCACGCCGTCCAGCCATTGGTTGATGTCGTCGTGTGCCGTGGCGAATCGCGTGGAGAGCTGCAGCGCCTGCTCCAGGGTGCGCAGGGCCTTGCTGCTGCCGGCCGTCATCTCGGCGTAGCGAGACTTGATGCCGTCCAGCTTCTCCTGGATGAGGAGGACTTCCTCACCTGCCAGAGGAGACGGCAGATCCCGTCACGGACCGTCCAGGAGCGTTTTTTTATTAAGAATAACCTGAAAAAGAGCTTACCTGTGGTCTGCTTGAGTAAAGATTGGCCGTTCTTGATGGCCTGGTCGACAGTTTTCTTCCTGCTCAGGATTTCCTCGTTAAGAGCCTGAAGAAAAACAAATAAATACAGAAAGCAGCTGAATTAATGCTTCATCTCTCTAAAAAAAAAAGACAGAAAGTGCTCTTTATTTCAGGAGATGAACCCTTAAAGGCGTCTTTACTAGGGATGCACCGATATGAAAATTCAGGCCGATACCGATATTAATATTGCTGTTACGTCCGATAACCGATATTTACCGATGTACGTACATGTTTAAGTTTCTACGATGATAAAATTTTACACAGTTTTGTACCGAAAACTATTCTAACTGAATCTTTGAATGTGGGAATGTGTCTTCTTTCAACATCGTGAAAAACGGCCACATTGCATCTGTTTCATTTAAAAAAAAAAAAAAAAAAAAAAAAAAAAACACAATCCTGGCTATTAGGGCTGAACGATTTTGGAAAATAATCTAATAGCGATTTTTTTTCTTAATATTGCGATTTAATGTGATTTTTCCCCCCCAGTTTAATTTATCATGTCTTTAAACATATACAAACAACAAATCATTTTGTTTCCTCACCATGTGCAGATTAGTTGCTAAAAGACCCGCAGCATCTAAACTCGGAGCAGTAATGATTGCGTTCTGCCTACAATATATTTCAACCAAAATTGCAATTTAGATTTTTCTCCGCATTAACCACAAGCAACAGAAATGGCCTCTAAATAAAGATGTTTGTAAACAAGGACTATTTTAAAAATTAACTTTTATTGTTTCTATTGATCAGAATATTATTCAAGAGAACAGCTTTTAGTTGAATTGGACATCCATCCTTGTTGAACATAAAGTCCAACCAACAAGCAAGTCTATGTATTAAACTGATTGACCTGTACTTAATGCTATGTATGATTATATAAACTCTAAAACAAGTAATAAAATTAGATTATCTCACTGCTGCAACTGTCTTCCCTTCCATGTGGAGGCTAAACCCACTTTAAACATTTTACCTGACACCTAATGGACGTGTCTAATTCCCTAATTGTTACATAGCCAAAAATTGCAGACCTCTGCAATTTGGAAATTGCGTTTTTTGAAATCACGATTATATTGAAAATGCGATTAATTGTTCAGCCCTACTGGCTATGATGCATTATTTTCAATGTCAGATGATCCACAAACAAAAAACAAAAAAATAAAAGCATGACTAACCCCCTGAAAAACAGGCACAAAGGGCGACTAGACTGAAATAAACATCGGTTCTAAACATCGGCCCAGTTTTACTTGTCGTACCGATACGATATGTAAAAAAAAACGGCTAACATGGGCCGATACGACGTTAAAGCCGATATATCGTGCATCCCTAGTCTCTCCTTGCGATCGTCAGGGCCTACCAGTGTGTGCTTGTGCTGCTCGGCCAGCGGCTGGGGCAGGTAGCTCTGCACCGACACCTGAGCCAGCCTCTGAGCCACCTCCGCCAGCCAGTTCAGCACCTCCACCTCCTCCTCGCCAAAGAGCTGCGCGTTGGCCAGCGCCTGATCCAGCATGGCCGCCCGCCGAGCGCACCAGTCGGCGAGCTCGGAGTGGCCCGACCTCACCGCGCCCACGCGCTCCCGCAGCCAATCCCGGTCGGCCGCGCAGCTGAGCGGCGACAGCGACTGGCTGAGGGACTCGAGGCGGTCGACCTCCGCTTCTCTGGAGGACACGTCCTCTTGGAGCGCCTGGGAAGTGTGTGTGTGTGTGTGTGTGTGTGTGTGTGTGTGAGATTTATGTGAGGAGATGTGAGAAAAAACAAACAAAAAAACGACAGAAAACAGATGGATGAAACACAAAATACGAGCATGCAGATGAGAAATTATAAATAAAAACAAATAACAGCAACGTAAAACATTAAAAGATGACAGAAACAACTTAAAATACACTCAGGTAAAATAAAAGGTGAATTAAAGGAGACATGGATGTGGGGTGTGTGTTGTCTTAATTAAATAATCCTAATTATCATTGTAGGGCGGCCATTGGGGATCATTCTGGGGCTAAGGGTCTTGCTCAGGGACCCTGAAAAGCAGTCTGTGGGATTTGAACCAGCATCTCCCCTCCTTTAGCCACCAGTCCCCCGGTACAATGCAAAAAAGGAACTTAAAGTTTGTTAAATTTTCTTGAAATTTATTTATTTTCCTTGATTTAAGCAGGTAAATAAGACTATTTGCCAATAGAGTGAGCATTTTACCCCTAAAATAAGATAATTAGATAAACTGCACTTGAAATAAGATGATAGAGATGAAATGTTCCTATTTTAAGTGCAAAAATATTATTCCATTGGCAAATAGTCTTATTTACCTGCTTAAATCAAGGAAAAATACATAAATTTCAAGAAAATTTGACCTACTTTTTGTTCCCTTTTTGCAGTGTATTTTTATCATACAGAGCCCCATGACTACAGCTGGAAAAGTTTTTTTATTTTTTCTTTGAATAGAAATGCTTGATTTGTTGTGCAGATTTTTAAAATGTATTGATTGGTCAACCAGAGGCGTCACCAGGGGAGAGTGAGACGGGGCCGTGGCCCCCACAGACGAACAATATCCATGATGCTTTGAATCTAAATGTAGAGAATGAGCAACTAGATGCAGAATCTCAGAAAATCTGTGGATTTCTTTTAGAAATTATACTAATTTCTAAATAATCTGCACGGATAATCGCATGAATTCACAAAATAACTTTGGTGTGCATATTGGTTTGTGTGCAGAAGCTCCTTATAAACAGGAACAAACAAAGTTTCTGGTTTTATTGTGACTTTTTTAAAAACCCCTTCTGAAGTCGTGTGAAAATAGAGCATTCAAAACGTGAAACGTGGTCCAGAAACGGCAATAAAACCAAAACCACGGTACAGTTACTGAGATGTTGCAGAAAGACAGATCAAATTAATCAGATTTAATCCGTTTTCTGAGTCCGATTTATAACTGAATGCACTGATGCTTCACAGTTTCAGTCCTTTAACCGCTCAATAACAAATTATTCCATAAATCAAAGACTTAAAGTAATTAAACGGGATAAAAACAAATACTTTATTCCAACATTAAACGTTCCTCCACGTTTATGTTTCTATTTATCCACCAAGAGGCCAGCATGGCTGTCTTTTGGTTTCTTTCTGTCCTCTATAGACAAAAAACAGCCAAACGGCACCAACGCGTAACACGCAGCTTGGTTTTAAATGGTAAATGGTAAATGGACTGAACTTATATAGCGTTTTTCCAGTCATGCTGACCACCCAAAGCGCTAATCTCATTTCCTGCTTCTGGGGATAAAAATCAGTTCCTGGACAGCAGCTAACGGTCATTTTCAGCCAATCAGGGCCTTTTCAGCGCAGACGGACCCCTCACCACCTTTCTGACCCGCGGCAGGCAGAAGGTACCTTGTGCTTGACGATCTGTTGGCTGATCTTGGCCGTCTGGGTTCCCATGGGCTCGGCGGAGCTCAGGCGCTTCTCGGTGGCGCTCAGCCACTCTCCGAGCGGCTCAAGGGCTTCGTGGAAGTGAAGAGCCAGAACCTGCAGCTCCTCCAGCTGCCGCTGCCTGAGCCGGGACAGAAAAGACGAACACAGGTGAGGAGCCGCTTTATCGCTTTGGCCGGCTGGTTTCTAGTCATGCAGCTGTCGTCATTTCTGCAAACCGATGTTATTAAACATTCACGAAGCCTTTATTAGATTTAAGTCTATCTAAAGCTCTTAGAAATGGATTTATCAGACAGCTGGAATGTTATTGCATGAGTGCATGAGGAAAGCCAGCAGTGTGTTCGTAGCAGACGGTTTTAATCGTGCTTCATTCTTTCCAACATGGCGTACAGCACGGTGTCCAAAGCGCGGCCCGGGGGCCGTTTGTGGCCCCTTGACTGATTCTCTGCGGCCCCCAAAGGCAATTTAAGAAATATTTAACCCAGCAGCGCAGATGGTTGATGCAGATGCCGAATATTTTTAGCTTTAGAGCAAATTTATTACAGAAATCTTCCTACAATGTAAAATGGTACAATTCTCTTTCATTTTAGAGTAAGCAAAAACAGAAATATTCAATGACTTTTACTCAAATGCAGACTTTGATGCACCAAAATCTGCTTTTAATTAGTGTATTTAAATTGCAGCATGTCTTCAAAGAAAGATTGACTCAATTTCTGTCAATATTTTTAAAAATCAAGCACAAGAGAATTTGCAACTGGACGACCATATTTCAGTAAGCCTTTTTAATGTTTTTATCTACAATGATTTACACACACTTTCCAAAAAAATCTAACTAGTTTGTTTGATGATATTATTCCAGAGGTTAGAAATGTTATGTTTTTTAAATAAAATTTAGGACGACGTTACAGAAAAAATATATCACGGTATTTATACCACAACAAAAAATGTTAATGTCATTTCAAAACGTCTAGATTAAAAAATAAAAAAGGTTTAACAGTGATTTATTTTTTTAAACAGTATCCAAGAAATATTTATTTAAAACTGAATTATTTTGAAATAAAAATAAATAAATACAATCCTTAGACAAACAGGACCTTAAGACTCTTTCTTAACACATTTGGAGACTTTACTTTGGACATTAAAGATAAGAAATATGTACAATTATATTATGTTTAAATAAAAATAAATGCAATGCTTAAACAAATAAGTTAATAAATACTTAAAATTTTGTCTCAACACTTTTGCAGAATTTATCTTCAGTGTGTACATTCATACTTTTTGCCGTCTAACACAATGAAGCTAGTTAAGGGAGTTAATTAGGGGAGTTTTATTGCCTTTTAGATGCCAAAGTGGTGTTTAACGTAGATATTGTATATAAATTTGGGATTCGGTTCTTTTGACTTCAATTGAATTAAGACTAAAACACAATCAAACACAAAGTTGTGACCAGTGCAGACACCAGCCGTCTGACTTGGTAACGCGGCGATAAATCGTTCCCATTGACGCTCGAGGCTAAAGCTAGCTTGTTAATTTAAAAATGGGGACGACCTAAGCCTGAATTTCACACGCAGCAGCGGGTGCCGTTTCTGCAGATGTGCCATCGTGTTTGAAGTGAAACCGTGACTTTTTAATATCGGGATATACCTTAAAAGCGGTAACCGGTCCTAATGTCTACCTGCAGGTATTTGTTATTATTATTATTATTATTTGCTGCTTTTCTTACACCCTGGCTGAGTTTACTGTGACTCTGGGGATGTTGCCGTTAGTCGGGTTCACCTCTCTGCGGCTCGTCTCCTGAGCCAAACTCACTTCACCGGCTCCCTGTTCATTTTAGAGTTGTTTTAAAGTTTTATTGTAGACTCGTAAGGCACTGAAGGGACAGGCTCTGGACCTCCTGCAGTCCTCTAGATGTCTGAGGTCTAAAGATGTTTTCAGGTTGATTCATGGAGACAATCGAGCGTTTAGGGGTTTAATCCCCAAACTGGGTTCTTTTTATTTCACCTTCTGCTGTAATTTATGTTTCGTGGCTATTTAAATCACCTTTGTGAACATTAAAGTTGTTTTTATGTGCGCTATGCAGATAAACTTGAACTGTAAAGGAATATTTCACCATGAGAAACGGATATCACCCGAAATAAGACACCAGGAAATAAGCAGGAGATATCCTGATGTTGATGCGTTAGCGATTAGTTATTTTAAAACGCTGTGAAAACATTCCTTCCCAGAAGGAAACAGGATTCTTCAGGGGGTTAAACCCAACGGGGTCAGAGGTCAGAGCCGGTTGGTTTACCTGCCGCTGGCCTTGTCCAGCAGGTCCGACCATCTCTGCGTCAGACTCTGCAGCTGGCTCTGGATCTTCTCTCGGTCCTGGGAATCTGCCGTGGCGGCGATCCTCGCTCCCTCTGCGCGGATCATCTCCACCGTCGGCCTGCGGTCGTCCAGCAGTCGCTGCAGCAGCTGCACAACACACAGTAAAAACAGCTTAAAAGATAACATTTGAAAAGGTGAAACTCACCCTTTAAAGGTTTCTGATACTTCCTGCTCAACAGGATGTTAAACATATTCAGCTGATAAACTTAAACTATGATCCAGGTTTATATAAACACTCAACTATAATAAAAGGAATAAATACTTTTTACCTTGATGGACAATTTACAAAAAAAATCTGATTCTGGATAAATGTTTTTTTTTTTTTCCTTCTCTGTCAATGTTTTCCAAAAATAAGCCGAACCTAAAAACTAATTTTAACAAACAGATGCTGAAAAAATTGACTAATTCAGAATTTAACATCAGCTGTTTGACCATAAATTTATATTTTATCTTTTATTTTTAATCCTCAGGAAAGTGGTTCATCTTCTCCTAAAGAAGGCTGGAAAGCTTTTATTTAAATCTTCTCTCTTTGCCTTTTTAGAAAAATCATGTAAACAAATCGTTTTTTGCAATGTTTTGATGCCAGATTGCTTATTTAGACTCTAAAATAAAGAATCTTAACTGCTGCATCGGGTAAATGGTTCTGGTTCTGATTCTGCAAGAATAATAGCCGGACAGGAGCTAAAATAAGAAACTGCTGTAAATATTTATGTACTTTGTTGCATTATGTTCTGCTTTTATTTACTAATTTATGCATTTTCTATTTCTGTTACCAACTATTTAATGTTTTTTTTTCACACTAATCTGCTATGGACCCCAGAGCAACGCTGCCTTGTTTTTATTTTTTCAGTTTACAATGAATTAATAATAATTAGATCTGATTTTAATGGGCATAACTGGAAGCTCTGAATTGCCTCTTAAATTGTTGCAATGAGCTTCTCAGTTTTTTTTTTTTTTTAACAGCATTACTGGTAACTAAATTCAAACAGTTTATGAAGCCAGATAAGATTTAACAGTTTAATTTAGAGATAATCACGTTTGATTGTAACTTTTCTCTCAAGAGAAAAGCAACACAGACGGACTACAGACTCGCCTGCCGTGAAACGTTTGTCACGATATTCTTTCTTTCATCCCTTGAATACGATCCTTTGTCTTCTTTGTTACAAATAAATCTGATTTCCTACAGATAATTTGATTATTAGAGTTGGTAGATTCTATCGCAGATATTGAGCAAACTTTAATTCCCTCAGGTTGCCTTTTTTTAAACATAATGAACGTCTCCTCCTCCCCGCTCCGCCCTGCACTCCTGTGTTTACTCTCCTTTTAAAGCTGAGCGGCGAAGCTCTTTATGTCACAGAGGTAAACAAGAGTGATTGATCTCCTGCAGGACTCGCATCGCACAAACAGGAAATGTGTGCCGGATAAACAGGGAAGAGTCTTGATTCAAGACATTGTTTCTAACAACAAGCTATAAAGAAAAATAAACGTGATGTCATAAAGATGCTTTTGTAGCTTAAATCCATTGTTTTACCTTTTGCTCCTGGATCTGAGCCTTCACCACGCGGTACTCAGCAGACGGAGGCCTCTGATTGGCCACCAGCTCCTCCGTGTCGCTCAGCCAACTGAGCAGAGGCTCCAGCGCGTCCTGAAACTTCCCACAATGCAACAGGGCCTCCTGCAGCTGGGCGATCCGTTCTGCAACCTGAAGCCAGAAAACAAACCGTCGTTATTCCCACAGAATCCGCCTGAATATAAACATCAACCATTCATTCTGGACTCAATAAAGCTAGAAAGACAAAAATGAGCTAAAAAAGGAAGAAAAATGCTAAAATCTTTCTGTGCAAACCAAACAAGATATTGAAAATTTGATGAAATAAATACTGAAACCCATAGAAGTGCATCTTTGGAGCAACAAGCTGGGAGCTTAAAAGATGCAGATTAACAAATACCTCATTTACTTTAATTTTAATGAAAATGTCACAAGATGTAGCAAAAATGCAAGGAAAACAAATCAGCTTAACTAATTTAAAAAATGTAGGACCACATATAATTTTAAAATACTCAAACAAATTAAAGCAGAATTTGTAATTTCCTAAAATCTTCTTTAAAATAACAAAATCAACTGAAAACGTATCAAATAAAAGCTCAAAAGCGTGCAAGGAACCGTCTGATGCAATTTCATACCTCTGTCCTGCTTATTTATTCTTAGTGTATTTCATTTGTGAAATATTTTTTTATAAAAATATTTGTGTGAAAAGTGAAATGAAAAAAATCTCTGACAATAAACAGAGCAAAGACCATGCTGCTTATAAATAAATCATCCTGGGATTGTCAGTATGAAGTTTATTATTATGATTTATTTTTTATTACAATGATTTATTATTATTATTATCGTTATTATTAGGGATGCGGTTTTAACATCGTATCGGCCGATGTTAGTCATTTTTTTTACATATCAGTATCGGTCCGATAAGTAAAACTGGGCCGATATTAAGATCCGATGTTTATTTCCATGTAGTCGCCCTTCGTGCCTGTTTCAGGGGGTTAGTCATGTTTTCTTTTTTTCTTTTTTTTTCTTTTTTTGGATCATGTGATATTGACAATAATTCATCACAGCCAGGGTTGTTTTTTTTTTTTGTTGTTGTTTTTTTTTTAAACAGATGCAAAATGGCCATTTTTCATGGTGTTGAAAGAAAACACATTTCAACATGCGTGCTTCATGCTTTCCAACATGGCGTACAGCACGGTGTCCAAAGCGCGGCCCGGGGGCCGTTTGTGGTCCCTGGACTGATTCTCTGCGGCCCCCAAAGGCAATTTAAGAAATGTTTAACCCAGCAGCGCAGATGGTTGATGCAGATGCCGAATACTTTTAGCTTTAGAGCAAATTTATTACAGAAAAGTTAAAATCTTCCTACAATGTAAAACGGTTCAACATGATTGCTTTTTACATTCTCTTTAATTTCAGAGTGAGCAAGACCACAAATATTCAATGACTTTTATTCAAATGCAGACTTTGATGCACCAAAATCTGCTTTGAATTAGTGTATTTAAATTGCAGCGTGTTTTCAAAGAAAGATTGACTCAATTTCTGTCAATCTTTTTAAAAATCAAGCACAAGAGAATTTGTAACTGGATGACCATATTTCAGTAAGCCTTTTTAATGTTTTTATCTACAATGATTTACACACCCATTCCTAAAGAAAAGCTGACTAGTTTGTTTAATGATATTATTCCAGATTCTGATTCAAAGAATCAGAATAGTTTTTAGTTTTCGGTATAAAACCATGTAAAATTTAATCATAGTAGAAACTTAAATATGTATGTAGATCGGTAAATATCTGTTATCGAACATAACAGCAATATTAATATTGGATATCGACATCTCCGATATTACATTTTCATATCTAAATCTAAATTTTCATATCGGTGCATCCCTAATTGTAATAATAACAATAATATTTTTTTTTGGGATGATTTCATGTTCAATGGACACAAGAGAAAAAAACGATGAGAAAATGCTAAAAAGGGAAAAAAAATGTAACAAAAATAGAGGAGAGGAAAAGAAGGGAATGTTTAAAATCGCAGCAGAACTTGTGGTTCTCCGGCGTCGTACCCGTTTGTTGAGCGAGTTCCACCGCAGGTTGGTGGTCTCCAGGTCGTGCTCCAGCGCCTGGGTGTCGGTGTGCTTGGCGGCGCTCTGGATGAGACCCTGACCCACGGCGTTGACGTGCTGCAGCTTCGGCTGGATGCCGTCCACCGGCTCACGCTCCACCGCCTGAGAGAGGAGCAGAAATAAAAACGTTATCCGACAGGAAGGAGCTGCGGTCATCTACCATGCTGCCGTGTTTCAAGGATATATTACAGCTGGACGTTCAGGGTAGAGATTTTAAATCTTAGCGACCAAACATCACGGATGGCGATCCTCAGGGTTGCCTTCTCGAGTCACTCCGATTCAACATCAACATGCTCCATGTAGCTCTGATTACAGGTTATATTATATGTTGACGACACACGTCTCTATGTTCCTGTGTCACCACAGGACCGCAGACCATCACAGCAGCAGACTTAGTGTAGCAATGAGATAAATAAATGAACGGATCGTTATTTTCTCTAGTTTAGTGCAAAGAAATGCGTTACTCAACAAGTGGTTCCAATTTGAGTCAATTCAGTCACATCGTATAGAAACATTCCACGTCAACTTCATAAATGTAAGTTTGATCTGAATTAAAAAAACTAGATAAAGTCTTTTATCAAAATCAGATACTGTCTAACAAACTGACAGGATTTAGGGATTTCTGTCAAAATAAGACCCAGAAAAACTGATGGATGCTTTTAATGTTTAGATTTGTGCAACTTTGTCTTTACTGTTCCTTAACCAAGACCAGGAAAATCTCAGCATTACATACATTAATGCACTTCCCTTCCACATAAATGTTCTAAGCCAGAACCTTTTTTTTTTTTTTTTTTTAGGTCAGGGTGAAGAATTTAGGGAAAAAAGTTAACGTAAGTTTGATCCGGATTAAAAAAACTAGATAAAGTCTTTTATCTAAATCAGATACTGTCTAACCAACTGACAGGATTTAGGGATTTCTGTCAAAATAAGACCCAGAAAAAATGATGGATGCTTTTAATGTTCAGTAGATTAGATTGTCGCAACTTTGTCTTTATTTTCCTTAACCAAGACCAGGAAAATCTCAGCATTACATTCATTATTACATGCATTATTATTGCACTTCCCTTCCACATAAATGTTCTAAGCCAGAACCTTTTTTTTTTTTAGGTCAGGGTGAAGAATTTAGGGAAAAAAGTTAATGTAAGTTTGATCCGGATTAAAAAATCTAGATAAAATCTTTTATCAAAATCAGATATTGTCTAACAGGCTAACGATACGCTACTATCTAACAAACTGAAGGGATTTAGGGATTTCTGTCAAAATAAGACCCAGAAAAACTGATGGATGCTTTTAATGTTCAGTAGATTAGATTGTCGCAACTTTGTCTTTATGTTCCTTAACCAAGACCAGGAAAATCTCAGCATTATATTCATTATTGCTTACATTATTAATGCACTTCCCTTCCACATGAATGTTCTAGAACCTTTTTCTTAGGTCAGGGTGAAGAATTCAGGGAAAAAAAGTTAACGTGACCGATATTTTATGAGTAATGAATTAAAGAGGAACACGGTCAATGTTTAACAAACGATATGCGGCTACATTTAGAAACGCCTGGATGTGAGGAAGCAGGGAGGCAGGAAGGGAACCAGAACAACGAGGGAGGAGGGTGTTTAAAAACTGGGAAGAGGGGGTGGATTAGGAGGATTAGACTTCAGGATGAGTGAGTAGCCGGCTGGGAAAGGCTGACTCGACACACGCTCGCTCTGCACTTCATCACAGACGTCCATGAAACACACACAACGTCGCCTGTCTGGTCACATTACTCACACACACACACACTGATAAGACCAGGAGCCGCGCTGGGATGACAATGGAAGCAGCCGTCAGACGCTAAAGACAACCAGACGGCGGTTTGCTGGCTGGAAACCAGCCGACACGTCTCCTCTGCTGCAGTAAAACTCGGCCGCTGCTGTAACCGAATACGTTCACTGGACGGTTCGTCTCACCGGTGAGAACGGCTAGACTGAACCGTATCCTTTCAGCAGCAAGTCTGCACCTCATCCTCCATGTTTAAAGGTAAAAAAATAACCAATAAAACAACATAATATTAATATTTATGAAGTCATGTTTGACTCTTAATGGTTAAGTGATACAGAAATGACCACAGATTGTTAAGCATCGCCTTAACTTGACAAAATATCACATTATTTTAGAAAAAAATTAAATAAAAACAACTGCATGAGAGAATATGGAAGTAATTTTGTACGGCAGTGAGATAAACTTGTTTGCAGGACTTGGTCATAAACGGAGTTAACCACTTAAGTCAAAAGTAACCAGATAACTTAACTTTGCATCGACTTTGAATTGAAAAAAAGTGTTTTTAGGGGGAAAAAAAAGAACATGTTAACTGCAGCAAACCAAATATAAAATGTTTTTTTGGATGAAAACGACTAAATTAACACGATCAAATACAGGCTGAAGTTAAACGTGATGTAACTATCATTTTCATTAATTAAGAGAAAAATAAAATGTCTTAAAAGACTAAATTATTCAACCTGAGTGACAAAAATCTGAAATGGAAATGAAGATACTCACTGCAAAAAGGGAACTAAAAGTTAATAAAAAATTCTTGAAATTAGTGTATTTTTCCTTGATTTGAGGAGCTAAATAAGACTATTTGCCAATGGAATAAGTATTATTACCCCTAAAATAAGATAATTAGATCACTTGAAATAAGATGATGGAGACGAATTGTTCCTATTTTAAGTGCAAAAATCTTATTCCATTGGCAAATAGTCTTATTTACCTGCTCTAATCAAGGAAAAATACACTTATTTCAAGAAAATTTCACTTACTTTTTGCTCACTTTTCGCAGTGCTGAATTAGTTTGTGTCATTTTTAAGTTTGTGTTCTTATAATTATGAATATCCCTGATAATATTATTATTTTACAGTAACATTACATGTTCGTCCCTGCAGCCAACGGCCAATGTTAAACTGAATTCCTCCAAACCATCCTTTCATACTCAATAATTTGCTAAATCCATAATTTCACCCTGGTTTGTCAAACAGCTGACCAGCGGGAACTCGATAACGCCACTAAACGTTTTCTGGCTGCGCCTGGGACACATTCCTGCAGAGTGGGGGTCCGCTGCAGCCATGGGAGTGATGGGGGGGTCTGAAAGCTGCTGAAATCTTGACATTCAGAGAAAACCCACAGAGGGGGGAAGCAGGCATGGCGGTGATTTGCAAAGCTGCAGCAGCCAGACCCCAAACAGCCACACAAAGAGCCGAAACCCACACATGCAGCAGATTGTGGTAAAAAAACGAGGCCTGCAGGAAAATATCTGAGTAAAAACACGGAGGAGGCAGGAATCCACAGGAATGAAACAGAAAACTTGTCATTTTATGTTTCACCTTATTATGGTTTGGCTTAATTTGTGTTCATCCAAATATAGTTGCATTTTTCTATTTTTTTATTTAAATTATGCATCCAATGCTCTTAAAATAATTCCTCTCATTGGAGTTGAAGCACATGGTGCGGCTGTAGGACATATTATTATTATTATTATTATTATTATTATTATTATTAGATTGGGCAGGACTCCTTTTTCATGTTTTCAAATCATACATAAAATATCTTTTTTGAATAAAGAAAAGTGAAATAAAAACAATTTGACAACAAAAAAAAACATTTATAACACAAAACTGGCTCAGAGTTCAACAGCTGGGTTTTCAGCAGAGCAGAACCTTGTGGGAAAAAAAACTAAAATATTACCTAAAACGCTAATAATATATGATAATTTGTGCACATAATTCAATTAAATTTTATTTATATAGCTCCAATTCATCCCAAAGCACTTTCCAAAGTCAGCCTCCATCAGATCCTCCAGGTTGGTGAGAAAGTTTCCTCTCTAAGGAAACCCAGCAGGTTGCATCAAGTCTCTCCAAGCAGCATTCACTCCTCCTGAAAGAGCGTAGAGCCACAGTGGACAGTCGTCTGCATTGATGATGGCTTTGCAGCAATCCCTCATACTGAGCATGCATGAAGCGACAGTGGAGAGGAAAACTCCCCTTTAACAGGGAGGAGAACCTCCAGCAGAACCAGAACCAGGCTCAGTGTGAACGCTCATCTGCCTCCACCCACTGGGGCTTAGAGAAGACAGAGCAGAGACACAGAAAGCTCAGAAGCTCACATTGACCCAGGAGTACTTTCTATGGTAGAGAAGACAGAGCAGAGACACAGAAAGCTCAGAAGCTCACATTGACCCAGGAGTACTTTCTATGTTAGAGAAGACAGAGCAGAGACACAGAAAGCACAGAAGGCCAAATTGTTCAATTAACACCACAGAAAGACTGTAAATAAATCAGGCCTGCAGATTTTTCTCATTAATTTTTCCATTTATTTTATTTATTAACGGACGAATCAACCGGTGTTGGAAGAGAAGAGTCTTCGCTTTTGTCCACGTTTGCAACTCTGATCCGTTACTAATCCCTCTTTTTCTCTGTAATAAGCGGCGGGTTCTAAACATTTGTCGGACGTTTTCTGAAGTGGTAAAGTTTTGGGTTTATGTGGCGAGCAGCCAAAGAGACGCCCAGGAGCTAAGATGAGGCGACAGGAAAGACAAAGCCGGCGGAAATCTGCTGCTAAAGTCGTTTGTTACCTTTTCTCCAACTAAAGTGTTGATGGGAACGTTTAACTGGTTCCATCTATACGGGCCTGGATGTGTTAACGACCACAATTACCTTCGCTATTTTTTTAATCCCAGTTCATCGTGTCGAAATTGTTATAAATAAATCAAATCTAAACCAGATGAAGCCATAAATAACTGATTTGTTTTCCTTCGGTGCACTCCTGGCCGAACTGAAGACTGTAAATAGATTACAAGGAGCAGATGCTGGAGGTGGTAGTCATGTACACAGGATTCAGAGTTTGACGTGCAAATATTTTGTTTTAGGAAATTTGATAATAACAAAAGTCTAAAACTAAATTTAACAACTAAAATGGCAGTTTTGGGAGGAAAAACAAAACGTCAAATCCAAATGTCTCAAAGTATGACCACATAATGCCTGGAAATATGTTTAAAAACTGATTTAATTGCAAACATTTTGACAAAGTAAAGATCCAAACAGCAGACTAAATCGGTTCTTTTTTAACGGCGTAATAAAACGGTTAAGAACTGGTTTGGTTCTCCACAGCCAGAGAGCCGTCATGTCTCTTCCAGTAAAAGTTTAATGCCGAGTTCCTGGTTATTCCTGCAAACAGGTCTGAAAACTACAACCTATAAGAGCCGTTCTTTAACACGTTGTGTTTGCGAACGGCATCTTTTAATATCTGATCAGTATCTACAAACAGGAGCAATAAAAACGGTTTCCAGCAGGATTTAAACTCCTTTGTCGTCCCACAATGAGGACGTTTAGGTAATGTAATGTAATCTAAAGTTAAAAAAACACATTAAATAGTTTATAAACTGAGGTACATTTGGCATTTATAAATCAAGGTAAAAGGAGTAAACATGAAAGCAGATTGATGCTGTGGACTAAATCACTCACACTATGGACTTTATTGCTATTTTTATTGAATTTTAATGCTTTTATTGACTTATTTGTCGAGACTGTGTGAATGAGAGCAGTTCCCAGGCCAGACGGGACCTATATTCCCTCCAGGGGGGAACCGACTCCTTTTGATGCGGAGAAGCAGCGGCTCTACTCTGAGCTCCTCCTCCTTTCTCTGGAAACAGCAGGAACAGCCCAGGACGTGTTCACCAGTTTCTCAAACAGACATTTATAGATAAACATTCATTCCCCCCTTCCACGCCACACAGGTTTTCAGCAACACCTTTGACTATTAATATCGTCACAGAACAATGATCAGAAAGCTGCGTTTCAGTAAATCCAGTGAATCCAGAGTTAATTTAACTGTTCCTGTCGAAGCTCTTCTGCTTTAGTTAACCCAGGATAAAAGTTTAACTAACTCAGGAGTTTTTAGGCACGCCTCTCCCAACATTTGGGATTTCTCTCACTCTGCTGAGTTCTCCTACTGCTCGCCAATCTGCATTGTTTGTTGTTATTTCAGCTTTTAACTTTTAGTTCTCTGTCATTTTTCTCGTCATAGAAGGTACACCTGGTCTGGTGTTCTGTTAGCTGTGACATCATCAGGGGAGGCAGATCATCCTCTATTACCATCTAACATAGAAAGTACTCCTGGGTCAATGTGAGCTTCTGTGCTTTCTGTGTCTCTGCTCTGTCTTCTCTAACATAGAAAGTACTCCTGGGTCAATGTGAGCTTCTGAGCTTTCTGTGTCTCTGCTCTGTCTTCTCTAACATAGAAAGTACTCCTGGGTCAATGTGAGCTTCTGTGCTTTCTGTGTCTCTGCTCTGTCTTCTCTAACATAGAAAGTACTCCTGGGTCAATGTGTGCCTCTGTGCTTTCTGTGTCTCTGCTCTGTCTTCTCTAAGCCCCAGTGGGTGGAGGCAGATGAGCGTTCACACTGAGCCTGGTTCTGGTTCTGCTGGAGGTTCTCCTCCCTGTTAAAGGGGAGTTTTCCTCTCCACTGTCGCTTCATGCATGCTCAGTATGAGGGATTGCTGCAAAGCCATCAACAATGCAGACGACTGTCCCTGTGGCTCTACGGTTCCCCAGGAGTGAATGCTGCTTGTCGGGACTTTGAAGCAATCAACTGGTTCCCTTATATAGGACATTTTTGACCAATCTGTATAATATGATTGATTTTGACTTTGTAAAGTGCCTCGAGATGACATATTTCATGAATTGGCGTTATATAAACAAAATTGAAATGAAATTTAATTGAATTTTGAGTCATTGTAAGCTGAACTCTTACATCAGAGTTGGAGCCGGGCTTAATGAGCGCTCTGCAGGTATGGATGCGTGTGCAGGATGGAGGGCTGTTTTTTTTTTTTGTTTTTGTCGTAGCATTGGGCGTCACAGCTGCCTGGAACAGGAAGCCTGTCGGCCAGAACAACAATGGCTGCGGCCGTGACCCCCCCCCCCCCCCCCCCCCCCCGGGCCTCCGCCCTTATCCTGACGCGTGTGTTTCTAAGATACGGCGCACCGGAGAAGGAGAGTAAATCTAACCCTCCTATAGGTCGGCCATACATACAGGGATGTATATAAATGGGCTGCAGCCTGTTTGATGCCCCCCCCCCCTTCAGCTTCCCTCTCTGCTTTTTCTCTGCGCCGCCACTTCGCAGTGTTTGAATAAACCACGGCTCTGGAAAAAGTCCCACATACTTGTCATTCTTCCCACCTCTGCCAGCAGAAACCACGCACTCTCCAGGCTGAGCTCATTTAACCGTCATCCTCCTCTTCCTCACATCGTTACTCCCTCCCACCACCTTCTACACTTCCTTTCTCCGTCCAGCCGTCCCTTCGTTTTACTTCCCTTTCCACTCCTCTGTGACTCAGCCTCTCTTTCTGGATCAGAACCCGCCGCCGGTTTCCTAATTTCAGAGTAAAAAACCCAGTAAAGTCGTCTGGACAAGCAGCTGGTGGAGTATTTTCCAGGTTTGCCAAACAGGTGCAACATTTTTTCTCTTAAATTCTTTTTTTTTAATTTAATTTCTGTGATTAATGATTGAATCTGCAGACAGAAACCAGATCAGAACATCCTACACTGGATCCAAAAAGTGAGGGTGCCTCGGTTAGAACGGCAGGTTTGGAAAAACAACCAGACCATAATGGATCATTTAAACAAGTCTTTCCCCTTTTAATGTCACTTCCTGCAGAGCTTAAATTACCAAACTAGCTTTTTTTAGAGGAAAAAAAAGCATAGAATAAAAACCAATCTGGGTGCATAGCTACAGAGACCCTAAATAAAACCTTTTAAGTCCTTTTTTCACATCTACAGTCGATTCGAGTGAATCTGAAATGTTCAGATTTCCTCAGCAGGGCCCTGATCTGGACCGGCCATCTGTTAACCTGCCAGGATAAGCGAGTAGAGACAATAGATGGATGTCCTGGATTCCTTACATTCACTCACTGAGGTCCTTTAGCAAAAGCCAGACTTCTAGAAACGTATCAGTCAGGAGAAGAGAACCAAAAAATATCCACGGTGACCTGACTTTAACGTGGATACTGGATAAAATGTGGCCAACGGTGAACCTCCAATGATTACTGCCGGTGTTCTGCATGTGGCAACAATCCCCACATGACTGGAGGGAAGAAAGTCAGAAAAAAACATCCAGTCCAGGACAAAAATATCCGGTACCAAGATGTCTTACAGTCCAATTAACAGCTTCATTTGAAAAAAAAACTGGATAAAATCCAGATTACAGAGGGAAAATATTTGGAATAATTTTTCATAATTTTTTTTTCTCTGTGAATCATGAAATCCTGGCATTTTAGTGGTAATCTGGACACTTTCAGTGAAAAAGGTCAGGCTAACTGGGTTTGTCAGCACCGTGTAGGTTTGATCAACATTAAAATACCGGAAGGTTTTATCAGTTGTCTATTTGTCCAGTTCTTAAATAAACATCATGAAACCATCGGGTCTTAAACTGTGGAAGCCCTGATTGGTCGTCATAAATGTTTGTTGAGTTAAAACGAAGAACCCACGACCGGATTTAAAGACCCAGTAGGACCTGTAAGCCTTTTAAATCCAGCTATTAAAACTAAGTATAATTTATTTCTTTAGATGTTTATTGATAGATTGAGTCAATATATTTTTCAGGACTGATTCTCCCTTCAGAGGAAGTCCAAAAAGCTTCGGTTCATCAACAGTTTGGTGAGAAGAAATGTATATATATAAAAAAAGATGAATTCAACATTGAAGGACAGTACGAACGTTTTATTCCTTCCTTAAGAAAAAGTTGCCAAAGTCCAAAGAAAAAACTTTAAGAAAGGCTGAAAAACTGCAAATGAACACAGGCTGGCTGATAAACAATAATTTGATCTGAGGAAAAATCCACGATAAATAAATCTTAACTTCTGAGCTCAAACTTCATCTTTATTAACGACAAACATGAGGCTGAGCTGCGTTTAAGTTGCACCTAAGACGTTAACTGAGGTGGAGAGATGTGGAGAAAGGAGGAAACTTCCAACACGTGACACGTCTTCAGAGATTAAAGGTGATCTTTACGTGTTTTTTTCTCCCCTCTGCAGACATAATCTGGATTTAAAACAGGTGTCGGATTAAAACCGGAGCCGAGATCCGAAAGATTTGAGCAACAGGCTTCAAACCAGAAGGAAAAAGTGAATTTCCTGCAGCGAGGCTGACGTGTTTCTCCTGCCAGCAACATGGCAGCCAGAAACAGCTCTGCCTACACCACACCATCCTCCTCCTCTCTCCGTCTTTCCACTCCTGTCCTTCACTCGCTCTTTCCTCCCGCCCTCCAAATAACCACAGACCAGGAGAACTCTGTTTTCATGCTGCCAGCGAGGCTTTGTCTGAGGAAATCTCTCAGCCCGGGATGAAGGGGGTTAATAAATCCCATTTTGAAAGCGGAGCCGACATCAACAAACAGACACAAATCTCATGCAAATATGAGCTGCATTCAAAACCAGTCGGCTGAGGCCTTCCTCCTCTTTGTTGGGGCTGACAGTTTCACTCCAGGGTGAATCGTCTACCTGAGCGCCTCTTTGTAGAGGGGGAGGATTTATCGTCAGGACTTCCCCCTGAAAGCATCACCGCTTTCAAACACTAGCCGTCCTGCAGGTATGAAAGGCTGCACTGCAAAAATAGAACTAAAAATAAGAAAAATCTTATTGAAATGAGAGTATTTTTCCTTGATTTGAGCATGTAAATAAGATTATTTGCCAATGGAATAAGATTTTTGCACTTAAAATAGCATCAATTCATCTCCATCATCATATTTCAAGTGGTGTATATCTAATTATCTTATTTTAGGGGTAAAAATACTCATTCCATTGGCAGATAATCTTATTTACCTGCTCAAATCAAGGGCAAACACATTCATTTCAAGAAAATTCTACTTATTTTTAGTTCTCTTTTTGCAGTGTGTTTGCAGAATCCGCACCTACACTGCAAAAATAGAACTCAAAATAAGAAATTATTTCTTGAAATGAGAGAATTTTTCCATAATTTGAGCAGGTAAATAAGATTATTTGCCAATGGAATAAGATTTTTGAACTTAAAATAGGAACAACTCATCTCCATCATCTTATTTCAAGTGAAGTATATCTAATTATCTTATGTTAGGGGTCAAAATACTCATTCCATTGGCAGATAATCTTATTTACCTGCTCAAATCAAGGACAAATACATTCATTTCAAGAAAATTTTACTTATTTCTAGTTCTATTTTTGCAGTGTAAAAAAACACACCGACGACAACGACGACGACCTGCTGCATCGTTTTGCTTTCATCCCATTCTGTGCTCCCTCCATCCTTTTCATCCCAGAGGCGTCTCTCTCTCTCTCTCTCTCTCTTTCTTTCTCAGAACCAGAAATTATCACATCAATCAAAGCGAGCGTTTGAGCCGCAGCCACCTGCTAGTGCAGCTCTCCACCTGCGCCTGCCTTAAAACCCGCAGAACGTCTACACTGCAAAAACGGTTCTAAAAATAAGTCAAATGTTCTTCAAGTTAGTGTATTTATCCTTGATTTGAGCAAGTAAATACGATTAACTGCCAATGGAATGAGTATTTTGACCCCTAAAATAAGATAATTAGACATCCTGCACTTGAAATAAGATGAAGATGAGTTGTTCCCATTTTAAGTGCAAAAATCTTATTTCATCTTATTTACCTGCTCAAATCAAGGACAAATACTCAAATTTTAAGAACATTTTACTTATTTCTAGTTCTGTTTTTGCAGAGTAATAGATGATTTTAGATGCTGAACATCGCAGCCGGCGGCTTTGGTCGGCCTAAATCGGGACAAACGGAGCTTTTTGAGGACGTTAGCGTTGCAGCTGGTCGAGGCGGAAACATTTCAGATTCTCCTGCCGTCGGTCAGTCTGGCCGTGCTGCATGTTCCCACGCTTCACTTCATCAGACGGGTTTCACAGCCAGTCCATCTGTCTGTCTGTCTGTCTGTCTGTCTGTCTGTCTGTCTGTCTGTCTGTCTGTCTGTGGGTGAACAAACTGTGCTATAACACCAGATCCACGATAATCCAGAGCTCTGCTGCTCGTCTCTGACAGTCGGCAGCGCTCTGATCGGAGGTCCGGCCGACCTCCTGCGTCAACAGAACCGTTCTCCTGAAGTTCTGTCTCGTTGTTTTGTCTCGGGGAGTCCTGCATCCCGGGTCGTTTGCGTTTCCGGGACGTGGATGAAAGCGGCAGCGGCGTCTGACAGAGTCCAGGCCTCGGCGCGGGTGTCAGCTGTGGCACGCTCTTATCTGGAATCTGAGTTTATGTCCCCCCCCCCCATGACAAGTTAACGGGATGTTTGTGCAGATTGTGTTGGCAGAGGCAGACCTCCTCATGCACAGGATTTATTTCTCACCTCCTTATCTGTGCAGCATGGAGGGGTGTGTGTGTGTTGGGGGGGGGGGGGCAGAGTCAAATGAGGACAGAGGGGGTTTCATCACAGCTACTCTGTCAGCTTTCATAAAGGAGTCAAGGCTACAAAGGTCACAAATCTGCATCATTCGTCTCAGTGAGGAGGATCAGGAGCTGCGGCTGGGAATCATTTGGCTGATTTTTAATTCTTCAGAGGAAAAACAGCGCAGAGCTAAAAGCTTGTTATGACAATTTTGAGAAAAGAAAAACTTTTTTTAACATTAAAGCGTTTGTTGAAGTCAAAACTAGAAGTCAGTATTAAAGCCCTAAATGTTCCATCTATGTTCTGTAGCGTCTGATCTTTTCTCTCAGCAGGCCTTCATTTCATTGTATTAATCATCCACTTATTCATCCATCCATTCTTCCATCCATCCATCCACCAATCTGTCCGTCCGTCCATCCATCCACCCATCCACCAATCCATCCATCCATCCACCAATCTATCCGTCCATCCATCCATCCATCCACCAACCAAACTGTCCATCCATCCATCCATCCATCCATCCATCCATCCACCAACCAAAGTGTCCGTCCATCCATCTATCCATCCATCCATTCATCCATCCATCCATCTATCCATCCGTCCATCCATCCATCCACCAACCAAACTGTCCGTCCATCCATCCATCCATCCACCAACCAAACTGTCCGTCCGTCCATCCATCCATCCATCCATCCATCCATCCATCCATCCATCCATCCATTCATCCATCCGTCCGTCCATCCACCAATCCATTCATCCACCAATCCATCCATCCATCCATCAACCCATCCATCCATCCACCAACCCATCCATCCATCCATTCATCCATCCATCCACCAACCTGTCCGTCCATCCATCCATCCATCCACCAACCAAACTGTCCGTCCATCCATCCATCCATCCATCCACCAACCAAACTGTCCGTCCATCCATCCATCCATCCACCAACCAAACTGTCCGTCCATCCATCCATCCATCCACCAACCAAACTGTCCGTCCATCCATCAATCCATCCATTCGTCCATCCATCCATCTATCCATCCGTCCATCCACCAATCCATTTATCCACCAATCCATCCATCCATCCATCCATCCACCAACCCATCCATCCATCCATTCATCCACCAACCCATTCATCCATCCATTCATCCATCCATCCATCCATCCATTCATCCACCAACCTAACTGTCCGTCCATGCGTTCAGGTTCCTGTTCGTTTGGTCATGACTTCAGTCTCCTGACCACGGCTGACGACTCATCTAACAGGTGTAATGTTACATCATAAGTGATGCATCACATAATGAATTAGGAGAAACTCTACAGTTTGACTCCAGTTAATTGGAGAAGAAGAAAGGAAATCCTAGAGAAGTAGAGCCCAGACTGAGAATTTATCTGGATTATAACACACCTTAAAGGTGACGAACCCTAGCAGCTGGTTTATTCCCCATATGTAGAAGATCTTCAGTCAAGTTTAGATTGATTTGGTTGTTCTGGCTCTAAAAAAGCTGCAGCACATGTTTACAGTGAAAATCATTAATTCCTGAAAAATGTAGTCATTCTCATTCTCTGCCTTTAGATTACACTAAAACAGCCGCAAAAATTAAGCAAATAAGTAACCGATAGATGTCAATTTCCACCTTAAAAAAATGTCACGCTTCATCGGTTGATCCTAAAAAAATAAAAAGGTCTCAGTCCTTCTTCTGTTACATAACAAGAAAACCAAGTTTTTCTGAGTCCAGCCGGATGTTTCGTGTTGTCTGCAGAGCGTCTGGAAATGATATGTGATTGCATTAAACTGAGGCCAGAGCGAGCTAAAGCCAATAAGCAAAACCACAGCTCCCTCTGAAACATATGTAGCATTAAACAAACAGAGCAGAGAGTCCAGGTGGGCAACGTGTAACCGATGGAAAAGATAATCTGATTAAACACTGATTGGATCACTGGAACCCTCTGTAAACAGAAATAATTATGTTTATCTGACTTGGTGGCATATTTACAATTGGAGGTCACCAAGTAGGTGAATATATGTTCAAAATACAAAGAAAGGTCAATGCGTGCATGTAATACAACGTAGGGTGCACAGACATAGCCAAATACATCCAACAACATGCCAAGAAATAAAAAGTTCTTTGCAAAATTTCAACAAAAACATCCTTTTCCAGATGTCATATGTCACCAATAAACATGACTCACATGTTTTGATCCTGTCCCCGTCTGCAAGATTACTGGACGACTGTTTTCAAACACCTTGCAAAATGTGAAATTGACACCTTGTCCTGAATTGGCTATTTTTGGATTAACAGACCATCAAACAATTAAGAAAAAGTTTAAGGATAGTATTGCCTTTGCCTCTTTATTAGCGCGGAGAAGAATTTTGTTGGAATGGAAGGCACCAGGTGCCCCAAAAGCTTCACTGTGGCTTAAAGATCTCATGCTGTACTTAGATTTGGAGAAAATTAAATATGATCTGAGGGGGACACCTGAAAAATTTGCTTCAGTTTGGGGCTGCATGATTAGTTACATAGCCAGTTTAAAGACACTACAGGTCAAATGAAATGTCCACTTTTGACAACTGACTTGTGATTACATTTTCTTTTCCTCCTTGCTTCATTTCAACCCATTGAAAAATTTACCTCTCAGTTTTATTTTGTGGTGCTTTCTATGTATTTATTTGTTATTCTTACTACTCTTTCTTTTTTAATTGTCTATATACCTTTTTATTCACATGTTTGTGTATGGTTAGAAGGAAGGATGTGGGTTATTACTGATCTGTAACATAATCTAGAATAGGATTGGGGAGGGCTGGGGAAGGGAGGGAAATAATGGTTGTTTTTTGTTAAAAGGAAAAAATAATCCTTATTATTGTTTGTACTTGACCTTGTTATGTGATTAAAAACATGAATATAATAAAAACATCCTTTTCCATCCATTCATTCATTCATTCATTCATACGTCAGCTGTCTGACCGAAATCCAACGAAAAGACAGTTCAAATGAAGCAAAACCGACATGAGAAGAGCAGAAAGGGCTGTCAAACTATCCGACGCTCTCAGATTTAAATGCAGCTCAAACCCGGGAGGTCGAATACTGAATGCAATATTTACAACACACTCAACCCATAAACCTCTGCAAGCTGCATTTATGTAAAAGGTCAACGCAAACAAAAAAATGTCATCCAGAGGCTCTTTCCTATAAGCGTCTGCACCACCTTCACCTGCAGCGCTTTCCAGACTACGGAGAAGATATTCCTCAGAACCAGCTACGCCGTTCACTAACAGGAAATGTTTTAAACAACATAGAGGACACGTAATCAGGCTGCAGATTGCCTTTAACATGAAAGCACCACTGATAACCCAAAAATCTGTGGATCAACAATGACGCTGACCCCTTAAACCCTGCAGGGTGCTTTCCAGTTAGCAGCAGCCTTGTAGCCTCATATTGCATCAATCTAAAGCTCGGCTGCTGAAAGACGACCAGCTAATTATGGCGTCTAGATAACTTTAGCTCCACTCCCATCCATTTTCCATACCATGTCTACATCAGTTATAACAGCATGACCCCCCCCCCCCCCCCCCCCATCCTCTGCTTCAATGAGCTCCTGTCCACATCCAATGTCATTCTAATATAAACAGATCGATGAGCCAATTACAAGGATTTGCTAGGATTGTCTTTGTGTACAATGTGATAAATGATTTTGCATGCTTCAATCAATCTGTTACGCATCCAGAATATCAATATGAAGCCCAGAGTATAAATCTAATATCTTATTGGTCCAGAAGCAAAAACTTACCTCCAGATGGGATTCGGTGTCCAAACAGTCAAACGTAGCAGATTCTTTGCCTCCTTTGGTGCTCCGGTCTGCTTCTGAGAGTGGGTCTGAGGAATGTACGGCCTCCGTTTGGGGCCCCTCGTCCTGGGGCCCGCATGCTCCCGACTCTGTGTGGGAGAACAGGCTCTGCAGCAGGCCCGGCTCCAGCGGATCCCAGGCCGGGTCGCTGCAAACAACGGGGGTAAAGTCCAGGGCAGAGCTGTCCGACTCCCAGTCGCTGTCGCCCGTCATGGAGCCCAGGACGAACTCGACCCCGTCCACCCCCGACTGGGTCCCCTCGGAGTACGAGTCCAAGTCGAGCTCCTGGGCGTCCTCGCAGGCTGAGCCACCGTCCGACGGACCGGGCTGGGGCCGTTCAGGAGCGGCCAGGTAAACGAAGCTGTCCGGAGAGAGGATGGACCCGTCCTCGGCCTCCCCTGGGTCATGGTAGCAGGGTGGCTTAGATACAGGACTGGGAGGGACGGAGTCCACACCCGGAGAGGGGGGGCAATCACTGGAGTACTGGGGGGGCACAGACACCGCCAGGTACACGAAGCTATCTGACGTGACAAAGACTTCCGAGTCTTCTGCATCCAAACCTGCAGCGCAGGAGTCTGATTTCCGCGGAGGCGAAGACGCCGGAGGTGGCGGGTTTGTGGGGGGAGCAGACTCTGATGTGGGGAGGCCGACTCTGCCGTCTGTTCTAGTTTCAGAAACCGGGACTTGCTCAGGCTCAGACAATCCCGAGGCTACGTTCCCAGACACAAAGGACGCCTCGTCTGTGTCACTCGTTTCTATGAAAGGCCTGCAGGAACGTGACGGGAACGCCGTTTCTGGACCGGACGTTAGCGCATCCTGTGTACACTCAGCGAGGAGCTGGGGCTCCAGGGAGAGATCTATGAGAGCTCCCCTGTCGCTGTCCAAACATGGCTCAGATTGGTCATAAACATCCCCCTCTGTCCACAAATCCTCCTTCTCTTCATTCCCCGGTTCGCCCCCCGTCTCCTCCGCTACCTCCTCAGCGTATGGGTTCAACGGGCTCCGACATGGAGAGGACGCCGGCTCGTCGTAGTCCTCCCCGTCATGCTCAGAAGACGCCCCACTGTCCAGGTCTGTCTCAGCCTGTGAAGGCTTCTCAGGCCCGCCGTCTGTCTGAGTGACGGCGCTGACATCGGTTCTTTCCGGCTGGGACGTCTGGACCTCACTGGAGTCCGACTCCAGTTGTTGACCGAGAGCCGAGTCTGTGGGGTAGCTCTTGTCCTCTTCATCTAGCTTTGTCTTATCCTGGTTATATTCAAAGTCACATTCTTCATCTATGAACCCGTGCTCCCGCTCGTGGTCTTTCCAGTTTAGCATTTCCTCTATGCGCTCCGACAGATCTTCTGCCGTTTTCACAGAATCAAACTCAACACTTTCAGGGTCTGCGGAGCGAACCGAATCCAGAGGAAGAGTTCCTTCTTTATCCAACCCACAAGTCCGTTCTTCTTCCTCTTCCTCCTCCTCTTCCTCTAAACAAGGAAGCGAGTAGGGATCACAGAGGGGTTCGGGGTCGACGCTCATCTCCACCCCCTCCTCCTCTCGACACTGCCTCTCCAGCTCCAGGAAGAGGTCGTCCGACTCTGCTCCTGAGCTGGGGCAGGGCGAGGCGCTGGGGGCCCGGGGGCCTCCAAACCCGGTGGGGGGTGTCAGTAAGGGCCAATGTCCAGATGAGCTTGTTAAATCCCATCCCTCTGATTCCAGCGTTTCGCGGTCCCAACACTGGTCGACTATCTCCCTGTTCTCCAGCTTGAGAACCGCCTCCCACTCTCGTTCTTCTCTCCGGGCTCTCTCCTCCCGTTCTCGTTTCCGTTCCTCTTCCTCCTCGGCTTCTTTCTTACCGTCATCTTCTGCCTCGTCTCCGAGCTCCTGAAGTATCCTGCGCTCGTCCTCTTCGAATCTGAGTTCGGACGCCGTGCGCTCTCTGAGCTCGGCGGCCCGGGCGCCCCATCCGAGGAGGCCCTCTTCCTCTCCTTCATGGCTGATGCAGGGAGACAGAGGAAGCCCGCCGTACGCCAAGCCCTCCTCCACCTTTAGGAAGGGAGATGGGGGGTCCAGCAGATAGAGAGACTCCTCGTCTGTGGCGTTGCCGTCGCCCAACAGGGGAGGCAATGGTGGGAGTGAGGGTAGGTTGCATCTCAGGCCGACTTGGGTCCTTTTCCCTGTCGTCATGCTCCGAGGCCAGGTGCGGGCTTTGGTTGGAGGGCAGAAGACGGGCTTTGGAGGGATGAGAGGGGTGCTATCGCCGGGGTCCTGGTCCAACAGCGGCGAGTCCCTCTCTGAATCCGAGGTCTTCACCGCCTCGAAAGCCTCCTCAGGGATGAGTCTGATTGCAGCTTTGGAGGAGCTCGCGGTCCGTCTGTGCTCGTCCCTTTTGCCGTGTGCCTGTCGAGGCTTTGAGGGGCTGTGCTGTGGGGTTCTTCCAGACACGTGGGTCTGGCTGATGGCAGGTGACTGCTCCTTCAAAGGAGACGAAGGGACCCCGTGGCTCTGCTTCTGCTGCCGCTGAAGCAAAGGGTTGTGTCTGCCGAGAGGATGCTGCTGTGGGCTGACGGCGGGCGTCAGGGCCGGCGACGCGGAGACGGGAGGCGTCTGCGGGGCGGATGACAGAGGGGAAGGGGTGTAAGGGGGTAAGGAAGGCGTGGTGGATGTGGGGGTGGATGGGGGGATTGGCTGCAGGGGAGACAGAGGAATCCCTGCTCCAGAGGATCGCTTCTCCGCCCCGTCAGCAGCAGAGAACTCAAGTCTTTCTGCAAACTCTGGAAAACTTGGGTGCATGAAAGCTTTCCAAGACCGTCTGTTGGGATTGTCCTTCTTATCTCCGCCCTGATGTCTCCTTTTGACCACGGCGACCACTCCCACGGCTCCGGAGGACGACGAAACCAGGGGCAAACCCGAACTCCCGACAGGCGGGGACATAATCTTTGGATCACCCGTCAGCTTTAAGGCGTCGAAAATCACCCTTTCGTCAAGTTTCTTCACACCTCCGGGGTTATCTCCTCCTCTGGAGACAAAAACACCCCCCAGATCGGCTCCAATGGTACCGTTGCTCGACAGGGTACTTCCTTCTCCCCTCACCTCCCCACCAGAGCCCAACGTGCTCCTTGACGGTTGGCACAGTTTGGTCCCTTGGTCTATCTGTTCATTGATCCGCATCGTGTCGTAAATGGATCTCTGGGGCACGTAGCAGTCCTCTATGTACGCCTCGTCCTCGTCGCCCTTCCCAAGGCACCGAGGACTCTGCCGCAGACAATCAGGACGGCTCAGGGGCTTCCCCATTCTGCTTTCACAAAAATCCCTTTGTGATTATGAGCCTAAGTGCCGCTTATGGCACTTCAAGAAAGTAAAATGAACAGTCCCAGAAAAGAAAAACAAAATCCACTAAATCAAGACAGTCCATCTGGCTGCGTTTTGCAATTCCTTCAGGCTTCACATTCTTAAAAAAACAAAAAACAAAACGACAAACAAAAAATTAAAATCACCCTCCTGCTAAGTCACTTCCACACTGGAGCGTTTCCTCGGTCCTTCAGAGATGCAGGTTGGCATCGGTAAGGGAGCGAGTACCACATCCCTCCCCCTCGGCACCATATTAATCAGCGGCACTATTTCTGTTAAAGGCTGCTAGGAATGAGAGAGGCGGAGGGATGAAGACACGGAGGAAGGGAAACAGCAGTCAGCA
Source organism: Fundulus heteroclitus (assembly GCF_011125445.2). Lineage (NCBI taxonomy): Eukaryota > Metazoa > Chordata > Actinopteri > Cyprinodontiformes > Fundulidae > Fundulus > Fundulus heteroclitus. The sequence continues at coordinate 40,240,714 of NC_046373.1, read as the reverse complement.
TCCCCATGTCTGAGAGGTCCGACGCGAGGGGGAGAGCGATAACCTCCCTTTGTTTTGCCTTCAGAGCCACAGAACACTTTCCTCTCCTTCATATCTCGGAACATGTGGAGCAACTTGTTATTTCGGCCGCACTTTTCCTCCCCTTCAAGCTCCTTCCTTCCTTCCTTCCTTCCTTCCTCCTGGTCCTCTTTCTTCACATAACAGGAAAAGACAGAGGGAGGACTGGGACAACTTCAACAGTTGCAGCTTAGAGGCAGGCAGAGAAGTGCAAAACTCTCCTTTTAAGGTGTGAAAACCCACTCTTGGTTATGTAAAAAAGAAATGCTGCGTGGGGTGCGATGAACAGAGAACTACCACGGTCCTGCGTTGGTTTTTCGTCCTTTGTTCCAAATCATTTCTTGAACAACAAAAAAAAAAAAAACACAAAGAGGACGTCTTATTGAGACAAGAAATGGGAAAACTGCTTTACCGCCACCGTGTTGTGGTCTTCTCCTCTTTTTTTATCCCAAACTTTCCTCATCTGTGTCTTACAGTCACCGCTACTCACAGATTAGCTCCATCGTCCGTGCAGCAGTTCATTATCCCCCCCGTTTTCCAAAAAAAAAGAAGCTTAAATCCAAACAAAGAGGTCAAGAAATCCCCATCAGTGCTTCCATCCCTTCTTTTATCTGCACGTCTTCCTCTCGTCTGCGGCTGCAGGGTACAGCGCCGGTACAGTAGATCGAAGGCAGGCAGGCAGTAGATCCTGGAGGCGATGAGGCTGGAGTGAAAGGGGGGCGTCGAGGGGGGGCTATGGAGGGAGAAAGCAGGGGGGGGTGTTGGGGAGGGGTCGGGTTGTGGACCAGCCAGGCGAGCAGGAAGGCAAACGTTGGTGGAGCTGCGAGGAGTCGTGGGACCGTATCCAGAGGGCAAAGTCCCAGACAAACCCCCTCCCTGCAGCTCCAGCGCACGCTTTGCTGTGCAGGAGGAGTCTTTCCCCGACAAACCGGCAAACAACCCCGGGACACGTCGCCTTCTCCCGCTTCCCTCCCCGGCTCCAGAGTGCCACGCAGGTTCTGCTCCAAAGCTGTCCTCGCCCCGGCTCTACTCCTTTCTTTCCCTCGCAGCTCTCAGACCACTACACAGCTGAAATGGTTTGCAGCTGCTAAACAAGAAAAAAAGAAAAAGAAATCTCCCTATTTCCTCTCACTCCCCCCCAACCCCTTCTCTCTCTCTCTCTCTCTCTCTGAGTCCCTCCCCTCTGCCTGCCTACCTCTCCCTCTCTCGCTGTTTGCGTTTGAATTCAGCTCCGTTTGTTCTGCTTCCTGCGCCGCTATTAGAAACACAGGAAGTGCTCCAATTCGAGCCGATTTCCCCTTTACTCCAAAAACAAATGAAGAGGGAGAGTGAAAGACAGATTCGCCCCGAGAAAAGGAGGGGGAGACGTACGGAGAGGGGGGGGGTTAAGCCCCAAAAAATAAATTAGCCGAACGCCGGGATGTAGCTGATTATCACACGCTGAGCAGCAAGCGACATTCTTCCTCTAAGAAACCAAAATTAAAACGCTTTAACATCCAAGAAGGCAGCCTTCAGGCAGCAGATAATAAACGGTCAACAGAAGGCAGACTTGGCAGGGAGAGGGAAGAGGAGAAGGAATCCAGCCATGTGAGATGGCTACACTATTCCCAGATTTGTAATCCCCGTTTAAAAGTCTGGAAGAAAACCTCCTCCGCCCCTCCGGAGCTCAAAAACAATGTCTGCAAAGAATGAAGTGATACAGAGTCAAAGAAAAGAGAGGAGGGGGCTGGGGTTGAGGTGGTGGTGGTGGGGGGGGGGGGGGGGGGGGGGGTGCTAACAGACAGCAGAGAAAGAGGCTTATCAGTAATAAGCTGGCTCTCCTTCCCCCCCCCCCCCAAAGCTAGAGTCCAGGCAGCGGAGGAAGTTGAGCCCCAGCCAGAGTTTCCCCCTTTTTTCCACTCTATCGTTTACTCCATTGTCAGAGCTGCACCCATCTTTAAAGGATTTCTGTCCAAGCAGAAAAAAAAAAAAAAAAAAAAAGCTCCTGGAGGTAAAACGCCGACGTGGAAAAAGAAAATAAAGAAACAAAAGGCGAGCGACATTCGCGGGGGCCACACTTGTGCATTCCCCCCCCCCACAGTCTGCGACTTCACTGAAACCCAATCCGGCTGAGGGGTGTGGAGAGGAGGCCGCCTCAGAAAAACACCCGCGTCAGAAGGGGGATACCCGCAGACATGGCAACCTGCAGCTCCACGGTCCAGACAGGGGGGGGGGGGGGGGGGGGGGGGGATTCTTTAAACCTCCTTGTTTTGTGCTTCTCATCCAAACTCACACGCTTCCTCCTCTTTCTGTGTAAGTCTCTCTCTCTCTTTCTTGCACAGAGCAACCCGTGGTCTGCATGTCAAATATGCCAGATACTCCGCTCTTTCTTTCTAACCGCCCCCCCCCCCCCCTCCTCCCTGTCAGTTGCTCTGCAGCTGTCACTGTCGCGTCCAAGGCAAACGTCTTCATAGAAACAAAAGGGGTTTGTCACCGTCCTGCGACACACACCCACACAGGAACACAGCGATCGCAGAACACCCCCCCCCCAATAAAACCACAACAACATCCAGATCCAGATGTGGGAAAGATCCCAGCAGCAGCGACGGCGTCCAACAGCGTGCAGGAACGTCGATATTCACACCACGCTTGTTCTGATGCAAATTTCTGGATTATTTTCAACGTTTGGTGACAGAAATTAACAATATTTACCCACAGAAATTGGGTTTAACCATCACTTTTCTCAAAGTACTGAAACTTTCTTCCAAATTTGACCGTGAAGTAAAGGACTAATTAAGATCTGGACCAATTTAGAAGATCTTAAATTTAAAGTCCAGAAAGCTTAACGTTGTCTAACCTGACTGGGTTACCTTTCCTAAAATATATATTTATTTTTTTAAGTTTGAGGTGTGTAATGTCTCTTTTTCCGACTGTGAAAAGGTCCCGATATTTGGAATTTAAACCGGAACCAGATAAAAATCCTGATCTGAGACGGTCTGGACACCAGAAAAACTGTGAAATGTGTGTTTATTGGGGATTAAATTACTTTTTCTAAATATAAATAAATGTAGACAGTTATTTATTCTTCAGAAATCCTCCTGGTTGCCTTTTAGATGATGAAATAAATGCAAAAGTCTCAACAATATGTATGTATATAATAACTATGAGATGTAATGAATAATGAGCGTTTTGTAAAAATGTTAATATACTTTTGTAGGCAGACGCAGGTTGAAATATAGTAAAATGTATATGGAAACGGGTTGGCACAATACTTCTCACTGTTTATTATGTATATTATGCATCTAAAATGTAGCAATTCACTGCCTCATTAACTTCACTTGTTTTTATAAGGCTATTACATGTTCAATATGCTTTAATTCAACACTTTTTCAGACTGCATAGAAACCCTAAAGATCAAAGTTAACGTGAATTTATCAACGTAGCACATTAACAATAGCAGAAGTCGTCCAAAGTGAGTTAAAGTTAAACCATATAAACAAGAAAACAAAAGACGAAGCAAACAAATAAAGCAGATAAAATACTAAAAACAACACTCAGCTTGTTATTTCTATGTCTTTCAGTTAAAACTTTCCTTTTGTCGGCATGGGAGGCTGCAGCCGCCATCGTCCATCTGTTTCAGATTGAGCTGAACAAGCGGACGACTCCATGCGTCCAGCTGTGCTTCACTCCTCCAGGATGACCGTTCTCCATTCAGTCACTTATAACCCGTCATGGCCGGAGAAACACCGGGGCACATCATCAGTATAAAGGAACCAGCACGATGTCACCTGAACGCCTTAATCTTTTACCCAGACATTAACCGACACTTTTATCCTGCAGCCTGGTTTCCAGAGTCAAAGCTTCATCTTTCACCATTAAGACGACTTTTCTACCATCATTATGTGACTACATGACGTATTTTTTAATATAATTAACATCTCTAAGGAAATACTATTGATTTTTATATAAGAGAAGTTATCTTTGCCATATATTTAGAGTTAATATTCACTTTTTCATGTTTAAAATCTATCTTTGGATTTTAAAGAGTAAAAAATCCAGTCCAGTTTATGGATGGATGGAAAGAAAACTGCACGGATGAGTGGATGGTTTACTAACCCTGCATATCTAATAGAAACAGAAAAAGTCTTAACACATGCTAATATTCTGGCTCTTTTCAATAAACTTTATTTAAACTGAGCTAATTCACAACAAATCTTGGTGCATTTATGTAGATGCACAAAGATCCAGTTATAAGAATATATAACAAAACCCATCAGTGTGGCTCTTTTGGGAATGTATTTTTTCTTTTTTTAAATAAAGAAAGGTAACAAAAAGAAGACATCTAGACATGACTAGATGAACGTCAGACTGCAAAAACAATTTTGCTTGTTACCCACAAACTAATACAGGGATATTTAGTCTTGTCCATGTTGGATTCATGTGTCTGACTCCAAACGTTTGGGGGAAATTATCCATATATAAAAGCAGATAACTCAGACACTTCTGAGACACTTTTTTTTCTATCTACATTTTATTCCTACTTGCTTTTATTCTGTTTTATTTTGCTATATTTTAATCATGTAAAGCACTTTGCATTGTCTTTGTACTGAATTGTGCTACACAAATAAATTTGCCTTGCCTTCTGCACCTTCTCCTCACATCTAGATTAGGATCTTTACTGTTAGGATTTCTCTCTTTCTGGTTAGTCTTTTACATTTTTTATTTTTTTTTTACAGCTCTAATCTACGAAACAGGGAAATTCAAGAACACAAATCCACCAAAAAACATTGGTAGAGTTCTTTGCGGACTGATTTTTAGACTTAGAAGCATTTATTTATGTGTTTTATGTCCAAACCTGAGCTTTGAATGCGTCCCTAAAAGCTCCATGCCTTTTTTCTCATCTCTACATCAATGCAATATTTTGGGTTGCATTGGATTTTGATTCTGGAGGAAGGGGGTTAAGCCAGGATGGAGGGTGAAATCGGACTGAACCCGAGGGTTAAACCTTTTCCCCGCATTGGGTCATAGCGGCCAGGGCGCTCCCCTTCACAGGTGGCCTGAAACCACTTAGAGACACCAGCACAGGTGGAGGCGGCACTAACTACCTGCTGCTCTGGGCGATTTATTTGCTCATGAGGAACACCTGTCGACGGGTAAATTATCTTTTAACCGGTGTCTCTCCCACGCAGGAGAGAATCCACCATCCAGCAGCTCAGAGCGCTGCCATTCTCTGCCACCTTCCTCCAACTACGACGTGTTTTTCAGGCCGTCTATCCCTCCCCCCCTCCTCTCTGGTTACCTGGCAGCAGCAGGAGGATTACAGGAAAAAAAAAAAGAAACGCAGCTGACATCTCCCTCTCCAAACACGCCCTGGGCTCTCACAGGTAGTTTGATATTAACCAGCAGAGCGTTTCACCTGCTGGCGTCTCTGAAAGATTTTATTGTTCTCACACAGAAAGACGGCTACTAAAAATAAAAAAGGCCTTTCCTTTCCCGCCGTGACGTTCATAACACGCCGATCGTCCAACGCACGCCTGACGGTGATAATGGCAGCTTCAGATTTTTGTAGCTGATTAGCTTTCTGTGCGGGTGGCCGACGGTTTAACGGCAAATTAACCCACATGCACGCACCCCCACCCGCCGGCACACACACACACACATACACACACATTGTTGTGGGCCAATAAACACTTCCCCCTGTTTTCATTCAGCTGGCATTCAATGTTGCAGATGTGCGATTATCGCAGCAACGGACTTTCCACGTTATAAACACTTTAGAGGTCAGTTTTACTGCAGCACTTTACACCATTTCAGTTTCAATGAGATTAAAATAGCATTCCCCTGCCTTGTTTTTTTTTTTGCCTGTCCTTTTTTTCCACAGAAAGCAGCATCACCTGTGAGGCCTCCAGCTGAGGGGTCATTTCCACGGGTCATATTTCCTGTTTTAGCTAGAACGGCCCCCTCCTCCTCCATCGGTTGCACCTGAAACTCTCTCTCTCTGGGATCTTTCGTCACCTTTTGCTTCGCTCCAGACGTTTCCCATGAAACCCAATTGTTCTGCATTCTGCAGCTTATCTAGTATTCATTAAACAGCCCTGAAAATCAGCACAAGGACCCATTATGACTCCTGAGCTGATCTTGTGAGGACATTTGGAAAGGCATTTTTATCATGTGTCTGATTTATGTCGACTCTTGTGAAGTCATGTCACAAAATTGAAGCTAAGCTAGTTGTTTATGTGAAGCGAAGTAAAAAGTTGTTTTACAGAAATCCTTCCAGCAGTGCCTGTGTTTTAAATCTTAAACTGTTACAGCTCTAAATGTTTTATTGTTTATGTTAAAATAACTAATTTTATATCACTTATATAACATTTTATTTGTAAAATTGCTTTATTTTAATGTTTTCGTTTCTTGTTGTTGTCTGTCCTGTCCACTAAGACGTGTGTCGCTGCCTTGGCCAGGTGGAAGATCACCATTGACAAATGAATTTCTCCACTGTGAGATCAATAAACTGCATCTTATCTTATATTTCTGAAAGAGACCTGGATCTCTAGAGGTCTTTTATCTGGTTAAATAAAGACTTAATAAAAAAGTGAATGATACTTGCTAGGCTCAGCTAATAACCAAGCAAGCTAATGTCAAGCTAATAACAGAGGGAGAAAACACTGAGGTTACTATGCTAAATATCATTAATAACCAAGTAAGCTAATTTTAATGTTAGCATGCTAATGCTAAGCTAATAACCCGAGGGAGAGTACCCAGAGGTTACTATGCTAAGGATCACTAATAACAAAGCAAGCTAATTTTAATGTTAGCATGCTAATGCTAATCTAGTAACCGAGGGAGAAAACACTGGGGTTACTATGCTAAATATCACTAATAACCAAGTAAGCTAATTTTAATGTTAGCATGCTAATGCTCAGCTAATAACTGAGGGAGCAAACACAGAGGTTACTATGTTAAAGATCACTAATAACAAAGCAAGATAATGCTTATTCTATCATACTAATGCTAAGCAAATAACCAGCATGCTAAACTTAGCATGCTAATGTCACCACAATGCTAACCTTAGCAACCTAATGCTCACCGAATGTCTAAGCAAGGTAAAAGCTTTTGTTATCGTTGAGCTAAAGTACTTAAAATAATAAAAATTTATAAAAATAGCAGGGTTTATAAGTTAACTAGAACCTTAGGGAAAAAAGCAAGTAATGCTTCGATTATCGCAGATTTGATATGAAAATAACATGAAAATAGCTACATTTGTGACACTGGAGAACAATAAAACATTGTTAATCTAAAGCTGAGGCAATACTTTTAAATCTTACATGAAAGTATAAAAGTCAGATCAGGTCTATAATTGCAAACAATAAGAAGTGAACTTAAAATCTGAAAAGGAGTGCTACAAGCCATTTCTTTATGTCTCACCAAAAAAAGAAAAACAAACAAAAAAAACTTTTACCTAGCGTACAAAGAAACCTAAAAACAACAATCGAATTTCCGTAATGGCTTTAAAAACAAAATTAAATTAAAAATCCTCTTGCCTTAGACATCAAATCATAAAAGCTTTATTTTATTTAGGTGGCAAAATGCTTCCTTTTGCTAAATGAGAAATGCTAATAAACATTTGTAGGCATGACATAATTACCAGTGTTTGACTCATAATGAACACAGGATAGGGACTGAGTGAAGCTTTCAAACGCAGCTAATGAGCAACGAGGAGGAAGGGACGTTGCACCAAGAGAATCAGGTCAGACTCCGATACATTTATCGGATATTATGAAGCATAAAAGCTACGTGGCAAAGACAGATTCGGCATACTGAAAGAATGTTAAGTCTGGTGGGCACATTTAGAAATCTATCAGAGAATTTGAACTGAACCGAGAGAAACTGTGAAGACAGAGCGAGGAGGCCGGGTTGTGGCATGCCTTTCTAATTCACAACAGCTGAAACAATCCGCAGCCGGAGAGGAGGGAGGCCAACACGCTTTAACACACTGACACACACACGTACGCGTTGATTCACCCTCATTCAGGTCTATTTCAACCATACAAGCCCAACACACAACACTTATTTACCAATGCATGTTATAGATCAGGACTAAACGTGTGGGTGTGTGTGACTTACAGCAAAGTTTGAATCGAGTTATTTGATTACAGAAGGTATGCTAGCCTGATCTAATCAGCCGCGCGGAGATAAATAAAGAGACATGAACCGGGAGATCTCTGAAGTACAGGGAGATCTGTGAAGTACAGGAAAACGCAGACAGAAAAGGGATGAATTCAGGCTGTAAACACGGCTTTCACCCGGATGATGGATGACTTGGATTAGCGGCGGAGTCGTGGGCGGGTCACCCGGTTCCGACCCGCTGAACTCCTCTGGCTGCTCTCAACCCTTTGGGTTCGAATTAATCAAATCAACTAACCACAAACAGCTGATTAATTGACCAGATCATATTGTCAAGTTAGATTACATGGCTCAATGATAAATTGTAAAAACCAAAAAAAAAAAAAACAGTACAATAAAACTAATGTGTTCTCATTGTGAGAATTTATTTCTGAAAACGGCAACGACTGGATCCCAAACCAATACGGACAAAAGCAACGAATGTTATCCTTAAAGGAAGGAAAACTTTTTTTTTTTATCCACTTTTAAAGTGTTTTCTAGAGGTTTCCTGTGTTTTTCTTGGGACTTGGCCTTTCTTTGTTACTCATGTTTTCATAAATTCCTGCACATTATTGCTTCTTTTTCAGGCCGTTATATAAAGAAATGAGGGGCGGCTCAGGACTCGTTTTCAACCAGCCTATTTATGCATCGTACAAATTGCTAAGTAAAAGAGTATAAATCTAAACCATGGAGGCAGAATTTGCAGTAAAAAAAAAACAAGGGCACGCTCCAGCTCCGCGGCGTGAGCCAAAACGGTCGGCCCAGTCCGGCTCCACGTTTGCTCCCATCACCAAATCGCTGCGCGGCGGTGAAGGTTATCGAGCAGATTCTCCCAGGACGGACAACCAAAGGATGCCGGAGACTTACAGTGGATGGGGTGCAGACGGGGGAGGCGTGCAGGAGTGATTTAGGACAGGAATTTATACAAACATGTGTGCAAAACCTTGAGCGTCCTGTACGCCGTCTACCAAGACCAACCAGCCCTTCCCAGGAATGTCCATCTGCAGCCACGGCTTTAGAGCCTCTGCTGAACCAGGAGGGTGTCTGCAAGCGTGTTCACATCCCACCCAGAGACAGTCAGCTGCTCGGGGACGCTGGCAGGGGGAAGAGGAGGGGGGGGGGGGGCTGATATCACGCCCTAATGTGCGCGAGGGTGGGGTGAGGAGACAGCTGAGATTCCGGCTGCAACCCGAAAAAGACTGGAATTAGAAGCATCCTGTGATGAAGAGTGCACACCTCTCATCGGCCCACGGAGCAAACCTAAATACAAACACGGATTCCTCAGTAGCACATACGTGCAGGCGGGACGGCCAAGTATAAACATGTACATGATAAATAGCTAAACTCTTAGTGGGGGAAACAGACGGACGTTTTCTGGCCTCGTTAGATGGTAAATTTAACACGCCTCAGTGTGCAGATGTGCCACAGGAACAGCCCGGCTCCAGGAGCTGAATAAATATTTCTGTCATTTCTGTCTCCATCTGGATAAACCTGCAACTTTTGTTAATTTAACTGGGTTTGTTACATGGAAGCTAATGATGATCACAGACGGATGGCTTGTTAAGTGTTATCTAATGCAGCTCTACTGAGTAATTTAAATGAAGATGAAGGTTAATATGATCACAGACAGAAACCAGGAAATAACTGACATGAAATGTTTAATATTAAAACCTTTGATTGACCTTCGTGGTGTTCATAAATGAGATGTCAGGGTAAAGACATGGAGACGAGGGTCTCCGCTCCGGGAACTGTAGACCACCAAATGAAGACGGACAGGTTCCCCAATACTTTCTTCCTCACCAGGAAATGCGGATGGATAAGTTTGTGTGGATTATTTTACACGACTGGAGTTAGCCAATTAGCATCCATGTATAAGATGAATTATTATTTTACTTCATAGGTTTTCCTTCCCGTTAATGGGGAGTTTTTCTTCCCACTGTCGCTTCATGCTTGCTCAGTATGAGGGATTGCTGCAAAGCCATCAACAATGCAGACGACTCTTCTGGTGGCTCTACGCTTCCCCAGGAGTGAATGCTGCTTGGAGAGACTTTGATGCAATCAACTGGTTTCCTTATATAGGGAATTTTTGACCAATCTGTATAATCTGATTGATTTTGACTTTGTAAAGAGCCTCGAGATGACATGTTTCATGATTTGGCGCTATATAAATAAAATTGAATTATTTCCTTCCTGATGGGATATTCAGCTTACTGGAAATATTCTGGGGAAAGCGAGTCCCTAAAACAATCTCTGCTTCCACTAACCCCCCCCCCCCAGTATCCTACAGTTTTGCGTCTGTAGGCACATGCAGAGAGGGATAGTCATAAATGGTTTAAAGCCTTATTAGCCGATGTAAATCTTGACGGAGTGGGTGGAGGTCGGACTTCTCCTGGTTTCAGCGTTTTCTCTGCACTGCAAAAAGGAAACTGAAATAACGTAACATTTTCTTAAAATTTGTATATTTTTCCTTGATTTGAGCAGTTAAATAAGACTATTTGCCAATGGAATGAGAATTTCTACCCCTAAAATAAGATAATTAGACATCCTGCACTTAAAATAAGATAATGGAGATGAGTCGTTCTCATTTTAAGTGCAAAAATCTCATTCCATTGGCAAATAGTCTGATTTACCAGCTCAAACCAATGAAAAATACCCTCATTTCAAGAGGATTTTACCTACTTTGAGTTCCCTTTTTGCAGTGTGCTGGTAAAGGTTTGTGTGACGATCCGCTAACCGGACACAGCTGTGCACACAAAGCGTAACGTAACTCTCTGACGGCACACGTATGACTGCTTTCCTCACCTTCCTTTTGCTAAATAAAACATTTAGAATGTGATCAGCAGCTGCGTAAAATTATAAGGGAGGCCTTCTTGCACATATGTCTGCAGATTGTTGCCCCCCTGGACTTGTATGTTAAATTACAGAAGTACAAATATTTTCAGAAGATATTGGAAACAGAACTTCTAGAAAGTCCAAAACATTGTTCAGAACAATAAGATGCTTCCTTTAAAACTATTTTTTTCCCTCTTTCTCTAACTGAGCTGTTTAGAAACTAAGGCTGGAGGTTGGATGAATTAAATTACACGATAAGCCGTCCTGTCCACCTCGTCGGTGTGAGATCACTGTTTATAAAGTTTAAAACCAGAATGTGACAACAGCACCACCACCCTAACCCCAGTGACCCCTCATCCGCCCGTTCCCACCCACACCCCTCGTCTTTTTAAGCATCGGCATGACATCATCCCCCTGGATTTGAAACGGGGTCTTATGGGGGGGAGGGGATGATGGGGGGGTAAGGAGAGGGGAGGCCTGGTCTGCTTTGGAGCCAGACAGACATGTTTAGGTTTGAAATGAGCCGAGTTGGATCGGTTACAGAGGAGCAGGAGGGAGGCTGGGACAAAGAGACGAGAGTCGATTCAAATCTTTTTAGCCCCGTTTTTAGAAGATCTGCTCCATATTTGCTCCAAATTAAGAGACAAAACAGCAACAAATACCACCGAGTCATTTTCTAATTCCAGATTTCCTCCTTGCTGCCTTCTCATCCTGCTCTTATGTTGCTATTTTAAACCCTTTTTTTTTGCTTTTTATTCTATTCTTTGTCTCCTCCCTGGCCTCCTATAAATACCCCCCCAGCCCCCAGACGCAGTGTCAGACCATTTCTCCATGCTCTACGAACCCTGCAGACACATTCTGCACCGGCTTGGTTTCAAACAGGCCGTCTGCTGCTCGGTTCAGAGAGTAAAATCAAGAAAAATACGACATAAAACACCAGGATCAAGATCTAGTTTTTATTTCTCATTAAAACGTTCAGGTTTTTCAATTGCAAATCAAGTTATTGAATTAAAACCGAGCAGGAAACTTAACCCAAGCATGAAAACTGGAGTAGGTTAATGATTTTTCCTGAGATTAATATTTATCATCTCAGAGAGTTCAGTCTTACTGTAGTTTTCCTTTAAATCACAATAATTCGGTGTCTTTAAAACTATTTATGTGAAAATATCCTGATACAGATCTGTAATGTTTTAAACTGGACGTTACTGACACGTCTCCAGGCTTTAAATATTTTTCTCTGGGTGTTTTCCTCCCAGTTTCAGTGCACAACCCAACCCTAACAGCAAGTTAAAATAAAGATAAAATAAAAAATCCAGCCAAAGAACCACATCTGAAATCAGCATCTTCAAATCAACAGTTTTCAGCTCGTTTGGAGTCATTTTGTCGGAGCTGAAGTCGTTTTTTTCTCTGCTAAACTGCACAAACTGTGAGACTTATCTTGGATTTAACTGGGTTAATTAAAACTAGAGTATAATTGTGAGGTAACCTTTGGTATGAATGTGTTAGTATTAACAACATTAAAACTATATCAGGAAAAGTTGCGAAATGCAATAATATTTGTTAACGTTGCGATAACGACATAAATACAGAAAATAAAGCTTATCTGCTTTAAGATCACAGAAAACATGGACCCCAGATAATGAGTAGTCTGTTCAGCTACTAAAAAACAAAAACATTCATCATTTCCATCTCAAACACAAGCCTTTTATGACTTTTTATGACCTTCCAACTTGTGACGTTTTGGAAATGAAAGAAGCTAAAGTTTCTTAATTTTAAACCTTTTATGTTCTATTAAACAACAAACGTCACCAAACATATTAGGGACCCTGAGAGCCTGAATGCAGGGTGCTTAAATAATTAACTAACACTTCCTGCGCTCCAGACAGCGATATTACGATCCATGATATCGCAATGACGATAAATTTGTGATATATTGTGCAGCCCTAATTAAAACCAAATTGCGTAACCACATTTATTTGCATTCATTTAAGAGGAAAAGCAAGAATTATTCCTACCGCTCCAAAAATATTAATACCTATTCATTCTTAAGCGTGTGCAATTATGATTTTGATAAACAGACTTATAAATAAACACCAGATTAAACTGTCGCGTCATTAGAGTGATAAAGTGTAGTAGCACCTGTTCAGCCAGCTGACTGGCAGTGCACAGCAGCAGAGCCTATCTTTAAAATAATTTTAAAACATCGAAACTGCAAGACAGGCTGCAGTTAAAGTGACGTAAGATCCGATTTAACAGCTTGGAAGCCTTTTCATTCCCGAATGACCTTTAAGTTAAGGTGTTTAACGAGAATAAAAAAACATTGATCCTGAAATAGACACTGAGAAAAACAAGTTAAAAACAGCCAAAAAAAACAACCCAAAAGACTAAAAAAAAAAAACACCTTCAAAGACTAATAAACATGTCAAATGTTTAAAGTCGCATGTTTTGGAGTTTATTAAATACGTGAAACATTAAAAAAAATACCTCAGTCTTTCATCATGAAATGCATAAATGAACAGAATGCCCTCTGGTGCCATTTGCTTTATTTTATTATAAAAATCAGATAAGGAACATGTGCTTTGATGCATAAATTGGGTCATCTGGTTTTTCTCATATTTCTTTGCAGGGCTTAAAACCCAAACATCTTTCCAGAAACCTTCAGCACATTTCCTCTTATACGGTCAAGGTTAATTACATCTAAATGTTTAATTTCAGGCCTTAGAAAGAGGGAAAAAAAAGGTAACGGCAGTCAGTAAAAACCCAATCGGTGCTAATGAGGAAGGATCACGTCTGCTTAGCGGCATCGTCTGAATATTTCCGTCCATCATAAAGATCTCAAACATCATCATTCAAGCTTAAAAACGCACAAATCAACTTTTTCCTCCGTCTGATCTGAGCTTTTTTCAAGCAGAGCCTCTTCATCTTTTCACCGTTTTCTTTGAATTTGTTCTCTTTGTGGTTTTCTACTTCATCTCCTCCATGCGTTTGTTCTCTGCCGCACGTTCCCCGGCTTGTTCTCATTAAACCTCAGAGAGGAGGAGGAGGAGGAGGAAGAGGAGGAGGGAAAGCGAGGAAGGGACCCAGAAAGGCGGGTCGCAGGCGAGGAAAGTCAGGATAGGAGGGGAAACTGAGCTCAAACACCTAAATAAATGAGTTAAAGGGCGATAAAACGTTTTTTTCTCAGCTGTTTGCTAACAGGAGCGGAGAATCGGATGATTAAGAAGTTTTAGTGTTTCTGGTCGTGTGAGACCGAACTCAGACGTTTTCACCCTGATTTCTCACATACTTGTGGAGAAGAGGACAGGATTTGGCATCGCGATGAGAAAACTGTTTTTTTCTTTGAGTCTGAGGCCCGAGGAGAACATTAGGGGTAAATGAACCTGCCTGAAGACTTCATGCATTACTTCATGTTGTCGGTGCTAAACGGCGGCAGAGGAGAGAGAACGAGCCGCCGTCACTGAGCGGCAGATTTCAGAGCAAAATGATCCGAGAAAAGAGCAGCAAGTTACTTTAAATCATACTTTTAACCCTGCAAACACAAGGTAGCTGTTGTTTAACTAAATTAGTTTATTTTAAACGATTAATGATAAACCTTTGAAGGTATTAGGTGCTAGTTTTGTTTGTTTTTTTACCATATTTTAATGGAAGGTGAAGAATATCAGCACATTTTAACCATGGAGATACTTTCTTATCAGGAAGGTTAAGCTGCATTGTCTTTGGGCACAAAGCATTCTTACATCCTTGTTTTAAAGTTGTTGTTTTTTTATAGACAAAACAAAGAAATAATACAGTTTAATGGGTTTAAATTTGCCAACGCAGGATCTAAAACACAGGAACGCTTTGTTTTGAGGGCAGTGTCCTTATCTCCGCTGAGTGAAATGGTAAAATGCCGGAGATAAAAGCAGCGGCCACAACAAAAAGCTGTCGCCACAGGTTTTACAAACCACGCCTGTCGTGACCACAAGAAAAGGAGGCAAACAGAGACAGTGGTATCCCATTTAGTCCTTGGTCTGCGTCGTAATTACAAGATCAAAATGGTTAAAGAGTAAACATGGATCATCACGAAGACCAAAGTCAACTTCACAAACTTTTCCCCCAGAAAGTCAAGCAAACCTTTCTAATCTTTCCCAAAATTGGATTCCTCTTTCTTCAAATCCTTTCAGATCTTTGATCCGTGCAAATTCAAAATGCTGATTACAGCGCAGCTGCAAGCGGAGAATATAGAGGATCTGAAACGTCCTCCATCAAAGCCATCCTTTTGTTCACAGCTAAAAAAAAAAAAAAACACGCTCCTATTAAAACTATTTAGTTTACAGCTTTGTTTAAACTTTGAAAGCATCAGAGCATAAAATAAATGGTTTAAATGATTTAGAAATGGGAGCAGCATGAAGCGCGTGCTGCAGAACTTCCTGACTTGCTAAACGCTCAGAACAACGCGCTGAAGAGCCGACACTCCGAACAGTAAAACTCTACGGTGGGAAGAAAACTGGTGACAGCTGGAAGGAAAAGTTTTTGGACGAAAAAGCAAAATCATCTGTTTTTAGGGTTTGTCCTGTTTGATCTTAAACTGAAATTATTTGCATCCAAAAGACCAAAAAATTAATTGCATTGAAAATAATTAAAATCTGAAGAGCTGAAACACTTTAACACATCAGCTTAAAGGAGAAATGCACCAATCAGGCTTTTAATACAAACAACATCTGGTAATCAGCAAACTTTACAGTTTTCTCTCCTCAGAAACTTTCTCAACGACATCTCCTTTCATCATCATCATCAGCACAGGTTAGGGCTGGACGATATCGAAAAAAAAACAAATCGATAAAATAAAAATCATATTGATCGATATCGATAATTATCAACAAATTCAAAACATTTATTTTAAGTGCAACCCTGGTTATTTTATTTTTAGATAAAGACACAAACACTGAATTCAAACCCTTTATTCTACCAACTTTTTACCAAAACTGCAAGTTTTTAGAAAAGAAAAAAGAACGAATGCTCTCTGAACTCTTTGAAGGGGCGGAGCTTGGTTCCTGGGTCTGGGTTGTGATTGGTTGGGAGGATGTAATAACTGCAATATTAATTTAAATGTCTAGAATGCAAAAAGGAAAGAAAACTTTTATTCTACTGGAGTTTTTATTGACCCTTTTGTTTCCATCATCGATATCGGTCTATCGATAAATATTGTTATTGAATTATCGTCCAGCCCTGGTACCGGTGCACCACAGGGCCGTGTTCTCAGTCCCTTCCTGTTCTCTCTCTCTATACAAACGACTGCCTTAGACCATCTCCCATCACTGAATACTTCAAATAATCAGACCAGGACTCAGTCACAGCCTGCAAAGACCCTGTTGCCCATTTTGCCTGATGGTGCAAAGACAACAATCTCCTCAATGTCACTAAAACCAAAAAGACTCAAAATTAATCACCATAAAAAACACGACCCCCCCAATGATCATTAAAAGCCGTCAACAGCAACTACCAATCTATCAGTGTTTAGTTAAAACATTGAAATCTTTGCCTTCAGCTGTAAGATGTTTTTTTTTTTTTTTATGTTTGAAGCCAAATTGTCTCGTGGGGACAATGAAGTATGAATCTGATCTGAATCGTTTCCTGGTCGATTTATCGGTTTCATTTGATTTTGACCAACCAGACATTTTTTTTTTCTGAAGACTTACACATAAAACAGACAAATAAGCTGCTTTGACAGTTCAATCCGGCATAAAGATGATCCCCATGATGCTTTTATGACCTAAAAATGCTGAAGTTCTCGGTTTCAATCCTTTTAATGAACAGGGAAGAAGAACACGATCAACCATCAAGACCCGACAAATAAAAACTGTTCAGCTCTGATCTCTGGTCGAATGATTGATGCAACTCAAATCTCACTGCTGAAGTCACACCTTTACAGCTTTACAAACAGTAAAGTGACTTTTTTTATTTATCTCAAACACCAGCCAGTCCTACCTTGAGCTCCTGCAGCTGCTGTTTGATCGCCTCCACCTCCGTGCCGACCGCTCCCTGCGAGTTCAGCCCCTCTTCGGCTCTTCCCAGCATGCCTTGCAGCTCCGCCACCAGCCGGTAGAAGTCCTGGACTTTCTCTGCGGCGTCCTCGATCTGACCCAGCCTGGCCTGGCCGCGCTCACTCAGCTGCAGACGGATAAAGAAGCGATGAGGGGGACGTCACGCCGCAGCTAGCTTGTGATCGCCGTGCGTCTCTTACCTTCCCGGCCTGGCGGCTCAGCGCCTCCGTCTCCCGTCTGAGAGCCAGCAGGTCGGGCGAGGAGCCCTCCCTCCTCAGCATGGAGGTGCACTCTGCGGCGTGTCCGTCCAGCTCGGTCCTCAGGTCGGACAGACGGGACAGGAAGCTCTTCACGGCGTCGGCCTGCGAGGCCAGGGAGTCGGCGTCGCGTCCGACGGGACTCAGGGAGTCGAGCTCATCGTCGAGGTCGGCGAGGCGGGAGAAGACGTCCCGGACGTGAGCCTGGACCTCGCCGACGCCCTGCAGGCGCGACTCCAGGGAGGAGCAGCACTGCTCGATCTGATGGAGGGGGAGGGGCTTCAGTCAGGGCGTGTTTTTATAAAGAGGCACGACTTATACAAAAGTAATAAATAATGAGGTAAATAGGTGCTTTTGTGCAACAATGAGGCTTTATTTACAGAAAAGTGCACTTTAACATGATTGTAACGTATGACGTTAGATAACAGACGAGTAACCGTGAGGCGATTTTAACGTTTCCCATCAGGGGGCGATCGCCCTCACAGCTCTTAGGAAGAAGCTGTTTCTAAGTTTATTTCTTTTGGATTTAATGCTTTTATAAGCGTTTTATGAAGACTTTAGGTCCTGAGGAAAAGCTGCACGCACCGTCAGTAATTAGCGAGAGCGTCCCAAAATATTTGGAGAGAAATCTTCACCCCAACCGGCAGAATAACGTTAAATTATGTTTTAACGGACCCTCCTCCCGCCGTGATTTGGCTTGCACCTGGAGCCGCTGCGCTCCCTCAGCGCTGCCCCCTGGTGTCCGGGGTGCGTCAGGTTTTGTTTTTATAAAGAAGCACGAGTTATAAAAATTAATCTGAACATCATTGCTGTCAGTGTAACTCTCGCCACTTTATTTCATGTGGAAGTGGGGTTGAAGAAACTCGTCATTGTATCCATTATAATCAGAAACCGTTCATGAATATAGCTTCAGCTTTTATAATAATAAAGTAGATTATAAAATGTATTTACATGGAAGCCACGGAATGGAGTCTCTAGAATCTGTATGGTTCTCCGCATCTAAAGGTCAACTAGGGAAATTAAAAACTGCGCATAATGGAGTCCCCAGGTTGGTTTTACATTGTTCCATAAGAACAAACACCATCAGTATGCAACGTCGACTGTCCTGGTTAATGGTACAGATGGGTTTACAATACAACAATATTTTTTTTAGAAACACCGTCTACTCTTTTCAATCTGTTTTCTTATATAATCAAATTGTCAGATGTGATCAGGTTCATTTTTATGTGACAGGGTCAGCTAACGGTGGTCAGATGATGTCACCATGTCCAAAATCAAATGCATTAAAGCAGTGGCGGTTCTAGGCCAAATTTACCAGAGGGGCCAAGGTGGGGCCAGTGTTTTTTCACAGGGGCCCAACAATAATTAAAAAAAACAATAAAATGGCAATATTTAACTGTGTAATAATATTAAGTGAGCCACTTGTGGCTCTGGAACTGCAGGTTTCTGACCCCTGATCTAGCAGTTGAAAACTTTTCCTCGATATCAATACAGCTAAAGCTAAACGTGAAACATCTTAAGTTTTAAATAAAAAAATAAATGCACTAAGTTTGCATTATCGGTTTTACTTTTTAGAGTAAAATTGTATAGGTAAAACATATTTTTCAAAGTGACCAATCAGTTATGGTTTCTTTGCCATTGCAAATAATTGAGAAGTGTATTTAATATCATGTCTTTAGTACAGGGGCCATAACAGGGGTCAGGACTATTTCTACAGGGGCATGGGCCCCTGTTGGCCCCTATCTAGAACCGCCCCTGAGAACATTTATTTATCGTGCCATCAGCTATTGGAATAATTGCCCACTGAATAGTAAAGTATCTTTTAACTATTACTTCAGAATGCTTCAGACTGCTGAAATGCCGTAGCCACAAATGGACTCTGTACCACATTCGTATATTACACAGTTTTAACAATACTCTCCTGGATACCACTGTCTATTTCCCCTGCACTGTTTACATTGTTTTACATTTCAATTGTTTACATAAATTGCTGCTGCATCTTTATCCTGAAATTTAGTGCAATTTACTGTGATTTTTCAAGCTGTATGCAAACGAAATTTCGTTCTGTGCATACAAAATGACAAATAAAGCTGACTAAGTCTAAGTCTAAGTCTAAGAATGCACTATTTAAATTTAGTGAGTAGTGAATAAACATATTTACTGTATGAAAGTGATAGTTAACGTAATAGATGTGAATGTATTAACTTCAATTAATGATTTCTGATGACATCAATCATAATGTCTACAATGTTTTATTGTTAAGTGGTTTTTGTTTTGTCTTGTGGAACCCAGGAAGACTAGCTGGTCCCACTTTTGGTGAAAAGCTAATGGGGATCTTTTTATCAATAAACAATAAACTGTAAAGTCCAGCTGAGCTTTAGAAAGCCTGAGTTGTCTCCCACAATCACATCAGTCTGTGGGGGAAAAGCTGACATAATTCTTCTTGTTCATTTTCAAAAACGACTCCGTGTTGCTCCCAGAAGCTCACAGCACATTTAAAAATTGTTTCCAACACTGTCGGAAAAATTGCAAAAAAAAAGAGAATAAAACGCATCAAACACCAAACGTGTCTGAATGTGCTTTAAAAGGTTTCCTTCAGATCCAACCATCCAAATGTGTGAATTCCTCAGAAAGGCTCGTCTTTATTAACAGATTAATAAAGCTTCGGTAATTAACCCGCTGGTGGCGTTCAGCCGCCGCCTTACATGGAATCTGCTAAAGCTGAGGTGCAGGAAAGCAGACGCGGCGCTGCGGGTTTGCATTCTCCTCGCTCTGGTTTACATTTCCAGCGATGATTTAGCGGCCGACGTCCACACTGACCATATATGACTGCAGCAGCGGCGCCGTTTCTGAGCTGATCCGAGGTATAATCACCTTCCTGCGCTGCACCATGAATGAACTGCTGATGTTTCCTGACTGCTGTGGTCGCTTTCCACAGCTGGGGGGGGGGGGGGGGGGGGGGGGGTCTGCTGTAATACGCGAGCCGACCGGATCGGACTTTTTTAAACAAACAAGAAAAAAAAAAATCTAATATTCTTTATTGTCACCGCGTCCTATATCTGAAATTTCCATTTGGCGACTGCGGCTAGAACTAAGATAAGATAAGATAGTCTTTATTGATCTCACATTGGAGAAATTCACTTGTCACATCGGCTCAATAGTCAGTCAATAGTCAGGAGTAGGAAAGGGTGCATCAGTTATATACAGTGGATCAAAAAGAAAATTAGAAAAACATAAGAATATATATAAAAAAAAAAGAATACAAAAGAAGTCGGAGTCTCGGCCCCTTCTACACATAAAGAGACAGATAAACAGGCGATGAACAAGGGTTGCGGTGTTTCTCCCCCCCCCCCATTATAATGTAAAAAAAATAAAAAATAAAAATTAAAAAAAAAAAATTATATATATATATATATATATATATATATATATATATATATATATATATATATATATATATAATAAAATTAAAATAAGATCAAAGACTTATAACAATCTAGTTTTGTGAATTTGAAAATATATCTGCCTGTGGTGTGTACCCTGCTCCTGGGTTGTTGGTTATATGTATTATTGTTGTGATTCACACCAGTAATGCAGTGTAAATTACATTGCTCTGTATATTGTATATCTGTAAGTTTAAAAAAAATAATAAATAAAATAAGAAAAGATTTAAAAGTTTGTCTAAACCAGATAACAAATAATGAGGTGATTAGGTGCTTTTGCGCAACGATTTGAGGCTTTATTTACAGAAAAGTCTATTTAGATATCCTGAGATAATAATGTGCAAATAGGCAGCAACATTAACGTGATTGTAAAAAATGATGTTAGATAACCGATGATGAGTAACCGTGGGGCGATTTTAACGTTTCTCATCAGGGGCGATTGCCTTCACAGCTCTTAGGAAGAAGCTGTTTCTAAGTTTATTTCTTTTGGATTTAATGCTTCTGAAGCGTCTTTTGGAGACTTTAGGTCCTGAGCAAAAGCTGCACACAGCGTCAGTAATTAGCGAGAGATATTTGGAGAGAAATCTTCACCCCAACCTCCAGAATAACGTTAAATTACGTTTTAACAGACCCTCCTCCCGCCGTGATCTCCACCTTCTCGCCTCACCTTATCCGTGACCTCGGCGTAGTCTTTCTCTGTGTCCTTGGCTTGCACCTGGAGCCGCTGCGCTCCCTCAGCGCTGCCCCCTGGTGTCCGGGGTGCGTCCTGCACCAGCCCCTGGGCCAGGTCTTTCAGGTAGACCACCTGAGGCTGCAGGGACCTCAGACTCTCCTGCTGGTTCCTCAGCCTCTCCAGACTTTTAGCGCTGCACGCCTGCATGGAGAAGATTTTCATTTAATTTAATTTGATGTTTATTTAAAACAGGGTTCCCACACCTTGGTGAACATCAAATTCAAGGACCTTTCAAGGACTTTCCAGGACTAATTTCCTCAAATTCAAGGACCACACGTGGCGGCATTTACCTACTGTGACCGCTGAATAGGTTATTATATTTTAATACAATGCAAATTCAATAAAAAGACTAAACGGCATAGAAGTTGTTGGGTCAGAAGCAATGCAAGAAAGTGGACTTAATTTATAGCCTACATTGATATTGATCATATTCATAGCCTACATTTATATCCACAGTACATGGCTATGCCATACTACATTACATATAAGATGTACATTAGCCTACCGTTTCATGGAATTTTATGGAAAAAAGTGCAGCATTGAGATGTTCAGAATTATATCAATTTGTTTCACTTACTTTCATCTTTGATTAAGATAGTTTTTGACTTTGACTCTGAAAAGTCGCTAAATATAGCGTCAAAGTCGCTGAGTTGCCAACACTGAGTGAATGTAACCTATCGGACGCACGTAGGCCTAAACCGTAGCCTACCAACTAACGAAGAAGAGCAAACGTACTTTTGCAAATTAAAAGTCTGCGGAATTAACATAATTTTAAAAGATTGTGTGATAGTAAAATAATGACACGAGTCGTCATCAGTGTGAACTTTCAACCCCACAAAAAATTCAAGGACTTTCAAGGACAAGGTGTTTTTTTGGCTGTTTTCAAGAACTTTCAAGGGCCTTGAATTTATTTTTTCAGATTCACAAACTTTCAAGGATTTCAAGGACCCGTGGGAACCCTGTTAAAAAAAAAAAAAACAGCAGGATTATTTGAGTTTATGATAATTTAATGCAGTACCTGGGGCCCCAGAGCCTCCTGGACCTCAATCTGATGCTTGGCGGCCTCCAGCCTCCTCTCCACAGCCTGTCTGCCCTCCTCGAACTCCTTCAGGCGGCTGGAGAGCTCCTCCAGCTGCGAGGTCCGATTCAGGAGGCCCTCGCTCAGGCTGTCCAGACGCCGGTTCAGCTGCGCCTTCTCGTCTCGTAACTTCCAAGCATAAAGAAAAACGTGTTTTTATAAGGAGCTAACGTCTCCAGGAAGCTCTCAGAGTCGCTCGCTGACGAGGCAAGGCAAATTTATTTATATAGCACAATTCAGTACAAAGACAATGCAAAGTGCTTTACATGATTAAAATATAGCAAAATAAAACAGAATAAAAGCAAGTTGGAATAAAATGTAGATAGAAATTAGAACAAAAAAGTGGTAATTCAGTTAACTAGAACAGTTGAAGGCAATCTTAAACAAATGTGATTTTTATCTTGATTTAAAGGAACTCAGGCTTTCAGCAGCTTTACAATTTTCTGGGAGTTTGTTCCAGATCAGTGGAGCATAGGAACTAAATGCTGCTTCTCCATGTCTGGTTCTGGTTCTGGTTCTAGGTATGCAGAGTAGGCTGGAGCCAGAAGACCTGAGTGGTCTGGATGGTTTATACGCTGATAACAAGTCTGTGATGTATTTAGGTGCTAATTCAGGGATTTATAGACTAACAGAAGTATTTTAAAGTCTATTCTCTGAGATACAGGGAGCCAGTGTAAGGACTTTAGAACTGGGGTTATGTGCTCTGCTTTCTTAGTCTTAGTGAGGATGCGGGCAGCAGCGTTCTGGATCAGCTGCAGCTGTCTGATCCCCTTTTTAGGAAGTCCTGTGAAAACACCGTTGCAGTAATCAATTCTACTAAATATAAATTAATGGATTAGTTTTTCCAGATCCTGCTGAGACATCAGTCCTTTAATCCTAGAAATGTTCTTCAGGTGATAGAAAGCCGACCTTGTAATTGTCTTTAGAAGCTTTTGGAGGTTCAGGTCTGAGTCCATCACTACTCCCAGGTTTCGGGCCTGATTGGTGGTTTTTAGCTGAAGCGACTGAAGCTGTGTGCTAACTTTTGATCTTTCCTCTATTGGTCCAAATATTATTCCTTCAGTTTTGTCTTTATTCAACTGAAGAATAAACGCTGACGGCTCTCACCTCTTCCTCCCCGACGCAGCACTGCTCCAGCAGCTGGTCGGCCGCGGCGTTAAACGCCTCCAGCAGGGGCTGCCTCCTCTCCAGGTCCAGCGACAGCGCTCGGGCCTTCTGCAGCGAGTCCTCCAGGACGGACGGGTCCAGCGACGGCCGGATCTCGCCGTCCTTCTCCTCGCACTCCGCCAGCCACGGCATGAGCTCGGCCTTGTGCTGCTGGTACGTCTCCGCCTTGCTCAGCGTGTTCCTCAGCCTGGTCTCGCGCTCCGTGATCCGCTGGTTTAAGCCCTCCCAGTCCTGCCTGAGCGAGGCCAGGCGGGGCTGCAGGGCGGCACGCTCGTCGGCGGGCAGGGTGGCGAGCAGCGACACGCCCTCGGCCTGGATCAGCTCGTAGGAGCCCCGCTGGCTGGCGACGGCGCGCTGGAGCTCCTGGGTCTGAGCCAGCAGGGAGCGGACGGCGTCGGGTCGGCAGGGCAGGGAGTCGGACGGCGACTCGCTGGGATGCGACTGCCTGTCCAGCCAAGAGCGCAGCTCCTCAAACATCTGCTGGAACTGCTGCGTGGAGGAAAGAGCCGCCTGCAGCTGAGCGAGACCGTCGGCTGGGAGGAAGGAGAGCGGATTAAAGTCGGATATAGGGCTGGATGATAATTCAATAACAATATTTATATATCTATATCTATATCTATATATCTATATCTATCTATATATATATATATATATATATATATATATATATATATATATATATATATATATATATATCGATGATGTAAAATAAAGGTCAATAAAAAGTTCAAAAGAATAAAAGTTTTCTTTTGCATTCTAGCCATGTAGCCATCTACGTCCGGATTAAAGTCGGACGTAGGGCTGGACGATAATTCAATAACAATATTTATATATCTATCTATCTATCTATCTATCTATCTATCTATCTATCTATCTATCTATCTATCTATCTATATATATATATATATATATATATATATATATATATATATATATATATATATATATCTCGATGATGGAAAAAAAAGGTCAATAAAAAGTTCAAAACAATAAAAGTTTCCTTTTGCATTCTAGCCATGTAGGTTAATATTAGTCATTGCATCCTTTCAACCAATCATAATGCAGACCCAGGAACTAAGCTCCGCCCCCTTTAAAGAGTTTAGAGAGCACACGTTCTTTTTTTCTTTTTTAAAAACTTGCAGCTTTGCTGAAAAGCTGGTTTAATGAAGGGTTGAGTTTGAATTCAGAGTTTGTGTCTTTATCTAAAAATTGGTTGCTAAGCAACAGCATAAAATGGCCAAGGCTGCACTTAGAATACATGTTTTGAATTAGTTAATAATTATCAATATTAATCAATATGATTTCTATTTTATTGTTTTTTTTTCTGTATCATCCAGGCCTAGTCGGAAACATGAATCGTTTCAGACTCAGGGAGGTTCTGCTGCTCTGGACTAGACTTTGACAACTTTATTAGTCATCCTGCATGCACAGAGTGCCCACAGAACGAAAATTTGTTTTCATACAGCTTGGAAAATCGCGGTAAATTGCAGTAAATTTCAGTGTTGAAACCCTGAGTTCTTTTAAATAAAGATTAAAAACACATTTGTTTAGGATTGCCTTCGACTGTTCTAATTAAACTGTTTTAATGAAACATAATCAGTTCAACTTTGTAGTCCAGCTGTTTTTAATGTTTGCTTTTAGTTTCTGTTTTTCTACATTTTATTCCTACTTGCTTTTCTCTGTTTCCCCCACCCCCCTATATTTTAATCATGTAAAGCACTTAGCATTGTCTCTGTACTGAAATGAGCTACACAAATAAATTTCCCTTGCCTTGCCTTGGTTATTTGATTGCATTCTGCTACAATTTGAACTTAAAAGTCTGATTCAATCTGCATATATTTGTACGGGAAAGAAAGAGATAGTTTTGAACTAAATCAAAGCTGAACCAGATTCTTAATCGGAGGCATTTGTTCCTAAGGCGTCATGAGACGCAAACATTTGATTGGAGCTGGCTCTGTAGAAATGAAATGAACTGAGCTGAATTATTCACGCTTTTGAAAACGCAGATACAATTCCAAAGTCAGATCAGAATAGAAGTCGGTCAAATCGCTGAATGGTGCAGGTTACGTGCTTCTTATTTCTGCACTGAAACAGCGAAGTAAGTCTCAAACGGTACGGCTCTGACTGAACGTCTGAACCAACATGACGTTTTTTACGGCGTCACGATCTCTGATCCAGACCTGCTCTCTCCTCTAAGCTCCTCAGCGGCCCGCTGACGCCCTCCAGCCGCTTCTTCAGCTCCTCCTTCAGGTACGGCTCGGCCACGATGGCGCTCAGCTCCCCGCACAGCCTCTCGGCCTCCGCCAGCTCGCTGCGCCTCCGCTCCAGCTCCGAGCGCACCTCCCCGGTCTCCTGCAGCCGGCGCCTCAGCGCCTCGGGCCGGGCGCTGAGCGAGGCCTGGCCGTCCAGCCTCTCGCTGAGGGACGCCACGCTGGACGCCAGGTCTCTGAGCAGAGCCTGCCGGGGAGAAGCGGAACATCTCAGAGAACGTCGGAGCGGAACGTGTCGTTCTGCAGACGGCGACCGTACCTGGTAGCGTTCGCTGGTTCCCTGAGCCTGATCGATGTGGCTGGACCTCTGGGTCAGTCTGCCGGTGAGGTCCTCCCACTGCTGGGAGATGGCGCCCAGCTCGGCGCGGACCTCCTCCAGATCTTTCTGGTCCTGAGCGGTGGAGTCGGCGGTCTGGGAGAGGATGCCGCGGGCCGAGCGGGTCAGCTGGTCGAACTGGGGCCGCCGCGTGTCAAACTCCCGCAGCATGAACTGGAACAGACGGCGTCCTGTGAGCGGCGCCGGGAGGAGAGGAAGGCGGCGGCGGCGGCGTGCGACTCTGCGCCTCCTACCTGCACCTGCTGCTTCTGCGTGTTCAGCATGTTGGGGTCGATGCTCAGGGGCCCCAGCACGCTCATCATCAGCTCCTTCTCCGTCAGCCAGGGGCCCAGCTGGCCCGCCGCCGAGGCGAAGCTGCCCAGCCGGTCGGCGCACGTCTCCAGCTCCGCCTGCCGCTGCGCTGCCGTCTGATTGGCCGCCTGCCAGCGGGAGTCTGAGGGAAGAAGAGAAAAGGAATAAAAATCTTTGTGCTTCTCAACGCGATCCTGAGGTTTAGTTACTCTGCAAAAACGAATCTAAAAATAAGTAAAATGTTCTTTAAAGTTAGTGTTTTAATCCTTGATTTGAGCAGGTAAATAAGATTATCTGCCAATGAAATGAGTATTTTGACCCCTTAAAATAAGATAATTAGACATCCTGCACTTAAAATAAGCAGATGGAGATGAATTGTTCGTATTTTAAGTGCAAAAATCTTATTCCACTGGCAAATTACCTTATTTACCTGCTTAAATCAAGGATTAAAACACTAACTTTAAAGAATATTTTACTTATTTCTAGTTCCGTTTTTGCAGTGTAGGGCTGGAAAATAACTGAATAACAAAATATATACACAAGGATAGAAAGAAAAGGGTCAATAAAAAGTTCAATAGAATAAAAGTTTTCCTTCCTTTTGCATTCTAGCCATGCAGGTTAATAATACATCATCACATCTTCCCAACCAATCACAACGCAGACCCAGGAAGCTCCGCCCCCTTCAGAGAGTTCAGAGAGCACGCCTTTAATTTTTTTTAAAAACTTGCAGTTTTGGTAAAAATATGGTTGAATAAAGGGTTTAGTTTGAATTCAGTGTTTGTGTGTTTACCTAAAAACAGGTTGCTAAGCAACAGCATAAAATGACCAAGGCTGCACTTAAAATCTATGTTTTGAATTTGTTGAATTATCGATATCAATCAATATAATTTCTATTTTATCGATATGCTTTTATTTCTATATCGTTCAGCCCTATGTTTTTTTTTTTTCATTCGCTTTTTATTAAATTGATGAAAAACTTTATGATCTCTTTTGATACACAAAATTTGTCCTTTTCTTGATTTTACATACAAAAAAATACTGATTCTGATATCAGGGTTCTGTCTCGGTCTGGGTCCAAACGCTCCGCTGCGTAAATTATAACCCAATAGTGAAACAAAATGTGTTCTTTGTTGTCTATAAATTAATGTTTTAATAAATTTTTAAGTTAAGGAGACCAGGTTTCTCTAACGAAAACCAGGGATGTCTCTGATTCTTCCTTCATCATGTTACAATGAATATATATACTATAGACAGCAGTGTTTACTCCTTTATTCATGCTGGTCAGGATTAATTACCATTTAAATTTGATATATAAGTCGCAGGATTGGCCAAACTATGAAAACAAAGTGCGACTTATAGTCCTAAAAATACGGTAACTATTAAGAAGTTTCACTTTCAGAGATGAGGGGAAACGAGAGTCTAATTTTTCTCAGATGTATCTGTAATTGATGGAGATGCTAATATTTGTCACACTGCTACTTTGGAGGTGTTTGTTCTCCCCCAACTTGAAATAAATCCACTAAATTTAAAGAGTGGATTTAAACTTTAGGAAGGCTTTGATGCTGCAATAGAAGAAGAAATGATTTTATGTTTTTTTTACACCTTTTTACCGGAACAAGAGGAGGATCATGACCAACCATGAACCTCACACTGCAAAAAGGGAACTAAAAATAAGTAAAAAATTTCTTGAAATGAGTGTATTTTTCGTTGATTTGAGCAGGTAGATAAGACTATTTGCCAATAGAATGAGATTTTTGCACTTAAAGCAGGAACAATTCATCTCTAAAATAAGATAATTAGACATCCTGCACTTGAAATAAGACGATGGAGATGAATTGTTCCTATTTTAAGTGCAAAAATCTTATTCCATTGGCACATAGTCTTATTTACTCAAGGAAAATTACAATGATTTCAAGAAAATTTCACTTACTTTTAGTTCTGTTTTTGCAGTACATCTTGCAGAGCGATTATCTGACTAATGCAGCGCCTACCGATCTCCTGCAGCTGCTCCCTCCAGGCGTCGGCCTCCGGAGAATCGGGGTTTTCAGCGATCAGCTTCCTCAGCGTACTTTTCAGCTCCTCCACCTTCCCGGAGTGCTCAGCCAGCTCCGACAGCAGCGCCTAGAGGACAAGAACGACAAGACTAACGACTAAAACAAGCAGCGGTTTTAACGGTCTGCCATCAGACGGACGGGAAGCAGAGGGCTGAGGTGGTCAGAGGCCTAAAAACGGCGTCTTCTACCTTGTTTTGTTCGGCCTGAGCGCGCGCCGCCTCGGGCTTAGAGGGCGAGGCGGTGTGTCCCTGGGTCAGGCTGCTCTCCCTGTCGCTCAGCCAGCTCCTCAGCTCCTCGCCGTTCTGCCGGGCCGTCTGACGCAGCTCCAGGGACGCCCGCTGGCGGCCCAGACGCTCCTTCAAGTCGGCGCCCAGGGCGTCGTAACGAGCGTTCACGTCGGAGACGGTCACCTGCAGCTCCGTCAGGTCTGTGGCAAAGGAAGGAGGATCACAAACTGATAGAATAACTAAAATCAGTAAACATTTCTTTAAATCTGTGGATTTTTCCTTGATCTGAGCAGGTAAATAAGATTATTTGCCAATGGAATAAGATTTTTGCACTTAGAATAGGAACAACTCATCTCCATCATCTTATTTCAGCTGCAGCTTATGCAATTATCTTATTTTAGGGGTCAAAATACTCATCCCATTGGCAGATAATCTTCTTTACCTGCTCAAATAAAGGACAAATACACTAACTTTAAGAACATTATACCTTTTTTTAGATTCGTTTTTGCAGTGTGATGCACAGAACCGTAGAATTCAGGAGGACCTCATGGCAATATATTAATAATTAACCTGAAGGTAATTTAATTGGACCGTGGGAGGAAGCCAGGGTACCCAGAGAGAACCCACACATGCACAGGGAGAACATGGAACCTCCAGGCAGGGATTTGAACCCAAGACCTTCTTGCTGTGCAGCCCAGACTTTTTTTTATGTTTTTTGATCTAAGTCAATAATTTCATTTAATTCCCACTGTATTTAAGGTTTTTTCAGTGTAAAAAAAAAAAAAAACCCTCCTAGGAATAAAGTTTCCCATATTCATCTTTTTATCTATGTAGGTGTGAATTCTGTTGCTGAATTAAACCAGAATTTAGTGGCTGAAGTTTTCTGTTGGCTTCCCTTGTGGAAATAACCTTTAACAAATAAAGAAATTCACCACTTTTAAACCCAAAACTTTCTGCAATTAACATGGAGTGTGGAAGAGTAACATTTTTTAGCGATAAACATTTTTTAAAAGTAAGTACAATTTTCTTGAAATTGTGGTATTTTTCCTTGATTTGAGCAGAAAAATTTGAGACTATTTGCCAATGGAATAAGAGTTTTGCACTTAAAATAAGAGAAATTAATCTCCATCATCTTATTTCAAGTGCAGGATATCTATTTATCTTATTTTAGGGGTAAATATACTCATCCCATTGGCGAATAGAAAATTTTACTTACTTTTAGTTCCCCTTTTGCAGTGAACAAAGAGAATTTATATGTCAACCTGTTTATCGTCTGGAGATTTATTGTTAGAATAAAACGTCTGCCGTTTTATTCTAACATTTCTGACAGAAAACTGCGTTGATCGTTCTTCTCTAAAGTCCGACTCAAAATCTGCGGCTCCTGAACTTCAGCTTTTAAGGGCCAGAGTTTGAATTTCAGTTTAATCAGAAATAAAAAGCGGTCTGGACTAAAATAAAAAAATGACGCACGAGCAACAAGACCCCGAAACAACCAGAGGGGCGAACGTTACTGAAGATGTCATTGTGGCAAATCAAAGACAGAACATGTGGTTTCTATATAAAACTAAAAAAATTTTACGCATCTTTGATGCATATTAGATGCACTGCAAAAACAGATCTAAAATAAGCAAAATGTTCTTAAACGTAGTGTTTTTGTCCTTGATCTGAGCAGGTAAATATGATCATTTGCCAATGGAATGAGTATTTTGACCCCTAAAATAAGATAATTAGACATCCTGCACTTGAAATAAGATGATGGAGATGAGTTGTTCCTATTTTAAGTGCAAAGATCTTATTCCATTGGCAGATCATCTTATTTACCTGCTCAAATCAAGGACAGGTACACTAATTTTAAGAAAATTTTACTTATTTTTAGTTCCGTTTTTGCAGTGTGTTTTTTTTGTATTTTAAAAAAACAAATAAAAAGGAAAAAGTATCCTGTTTTCAAACTCATCATAAAGGAAGTGCAGGAACTACGATGATTATTCCTCAGACTTGCTTTATTTTAGGTTCTGCGGTTCCGGCCGGCGGTCGGTAGGCGCTCACCTTTACAGGTGTGGATGCCGTTCAGGCTGCTGGGGCCCGCCGAGCCGTTCATGTGAGGAACACCTGGAGAAGACGATAAGCCAGGTGAGCGGAACCCAGCCAGAGAACAACTAACGAGCAAACACTTAAAAGTTCTGTCAGAACAGCTGTGGTTCTTTACCGGTTCTGCTCTGAGGAGCCGTGACGTCGATGATGAGCGACTCCAACTCGGACCCGGTCTTGTTCAGGTCTCGGATTCTGGATCCTTGCGAGTCCCAGTCGTTCAGCAGGTCCTGAAGTCAGACAGCGGTCAGAGGAGCCACCCCGGTCCCGCCCAGAACCCCCCTGAAGAACCCGCCAACCCACCTGCAGCTGCTGGACCCGCCTCTGCAGACCCTCGGTGTTGAGGCTGGCCTCCTTGGCGGGCAGCTGGTCCTGAGCCGTCTGCAGCCAGCGGGCCAGGGAACCCGAGAGGCCGCGGAACCGGAGGAGCTGCTGCTCACAGGCCTGGATGGCAGCAAACCTGCCAGGAGAAAGAAGAAACTATTTACTCTGTTTTCTGAGAATGTTTCATTAATCTGATCTTTATTTAATTAAAAACTTCATCCTTCAACCACAGGAAGAAGAACAGGCTGCAGCACTGAAAAAACAGAACTAAAAGTGAAATTTTTTCTTGAAATCATTGTAATTTTCCTTGATTAGAGCAGATAAATAAGACTATTTGCCAGTGGAATAAGATTTTTGCACTTAAAATAGGAACAATTCATCTCCATCGTCTTATTTCATGGGCAAGACGTCTAATTATGTTATTCTAGAGATGAATTGTTCCTATTTTAAGTGCAGAAATCTCATTCTTTTGGCAAATAAGTCTTATCTACCTGCTCAAATCAAGGAAAAACACACTAATTTCAAGAAATTTTGTACTTATTTTTAGTTCCCTTTTTGCAGTGAGCCTAAACTGGTAGAAAATGAGCCTCGCTCTGTTTTGGTGTCTATGCAGTCATCAGTGTTTTGTTGTTAAAGCGCTTTATAAATAAAGTTGTATTGTGTTGTACTTGAGTATCCTTCCTACCAAATAGTTTTTCACTCTTTAAGTAATTTCTTGGTTTGGTAGTTTTTACTTTCAATTGAGTAAAATATGTTGAATTAGTGTTTCACTTACATGAGTAAAATTTCTACCTGCTGTGTAAACCGGCTAAGAAAATGAGCCCAAAATAAAGCAAAATCAAAATAACAAAATGCCAAAAAATTTTTTTTTTTTTTTTTACATATTTCCATATGTTTTATTAAGATGATTAAATGTAATTAACTGCACACTGCAAAAATGGATCTAAAAGTAAAATTTTCTTGAAATTAATGTATGTTTCCTTGATTTAAGCAGGTAAATAAGACTATTTGCCAATGGAGTGAGTATTTTTACCCCTACAATAAGATAATTAGATATCCTGCCCTTGAAATGAGATGATTGAGATGAATTGTTCTTATTTTAAGTGCAAAAAACTTATTCCATTGGCACATAATCTTATTTACCTGCTTAAATCATGGAAAAATACATTAATTTCAAGAAAATTTGACTTACTTTTAGTTTCCTTTTCGCAGTGAAGATGTGTTTTTTCT
This sequence comes from Fundulus heteroclitus, assembly GCF_011125445.2. Taxonomy (NCBI): domain Eukaryota; kingdom Metazoa; phylum Chordata; class Actinopteri; order Cyprinodontiformes; family Fundulidae; genus Fundulus; species Fundulus heteroclitus. The sequence goes on along the minus strand of NC_046373.1, from coordinate 40,208,164 downwards.
TATCTCTGGGGTTAAGCTTGCATCCAACCCAATAAAGTGTGCCAACAAGTTTGAATAATTAAATTCAGTTTATAAAGGAATGTATGTTTGCTTTAAATTGCAGCTGCTGGCAAACTAACGACAAATTCACTCAATGCTGAAAAGAATGACTCACATTTAAACATTTTAACAGTTTTATGTGTGCAGATTCAGGCCAGAATGGCTGCTTGGACTCTTTACTGATTAAAAAAAAACAAAAAAAAAACAAACAACTAGAACAACTGGAGTCTTAGCTACTAAAAGAGGGAATATGCTGAGCTGTGCTTGCAGGTCCAGTTCTGCAGGACTCCAGCCACGGATTCAGGATCTCAGCACGCAAAGAACCCGAGACGGCAGGGTGCAAAAAATAAATAACTAAATAACCGCCCAGATGTGCAGTTTTTAGTTGTTTTTTCTGCTGAGGACTTTAATAAAGTCTAAAAACACACAAGCAGCATTTCGCTCATCGCTTCCTGACAATGAAACCCGGAACGATTTAGCAAATGTACGATCAGGAGAAAAGCGAGGCAGCAGGGTGGAAACGGATCCACTTCAAAGACCAGAATGAAAATAAAAACTTGTTTCAGACGAAGCAAAACTCCTAAAAATAGAAACGACTGTGACTGGATTCATTGTGGTGGCTGTGAAAGCGATTAAACGTGGTTTTAATCTGCGTAGATCGGACGACACCCCGTCGCTCCCTTTGGCTCAGACCAAACGGAGGTGAATCCTCACTGCAAAAAAGGAACTAAAAGTAAGTAAAATTTTCTTGAAATCAGTGTATTTTTCCTTGATTTAAGCAGCTAAATAAGACTATTTGCCAATGGAATGAGTATTCTTACCCCTAAAATAAGGTTATTAGCTATTCTGCACTTGAAATAAGATGGTGGAGATGAATTGCTATTATTTTAAGTGCAAATATCTTATTCCATTGACAAATAGTCTTATTTAGCTGCTGAAATCAAGGAAAAATACTCTAATTTCAAGGAAAGTTTACTTAGTTCCCTTTTTGCAGTGCTTTTCATCAAACATCACTGATCCTGATTAAAAGTTTATTTTAATGAGATCCCAAAGGTTTCCAATTCACAGCCGGTTATAAAACTAAGAGCGTCTCTGTTCCCTTTAAAACCGACACAAACGAAGCGTTTTTCCTCTCATGGAGCCTCTGAGGCCCACAGGCGGCGTCGACTCGACCCTGACCTCGGCGCCTCTTTGTGGGTGACGTGTGTGAACGCACGAGGCGGAGACGGACGCTTCCAGGACGGACAAGGAGCCGCGCGGCCTTGATGGGACGCCTTTCGCTCGTCGTTTCTGCCCATCTGCACGCTTGTGAGGCTCACAGCGAGGAAAAGACGGCGTGAAAAACGGCATCTGGAGCTCAGAGTCTCACAAAGAAAGACTCTGACTGGCTTCACATGACGGCCTCGTAAAACGGGAATTTCATCAGAGACATCTGCAGAAGACGGCGGCTATTTATCAACGCTTCCCGCGCCGCTCGGGCCGTGGCGCTGCATCCAGAGCCGACCTTTGGGTCCGTTCCAGAGGATTTAGTTTGGTTTTAAAGGAAAAGTCCGGTCGTATTCAGAAGTCAAACTTCTGAAAGTACTTTAAATATAAAATTATTACATACTGTTCAAAAAATTATAATCTTTTTTAATGAAGAGTAATTGTCATTTGAATGTGCTTTACTGGAGGCATCCATGTTGGTCAGGGAACAGTACTGCCACCTCCCGGTTTGTGACGTCATGGTGCGGTATCTGCTGCAGAGCAATTCCCAACGCTCTATCTAGTGTTTGTCACAACGCGCTATTATCAAAGATGGCGACGACCCAGCACTGCAAAAACAAAACTAAAAATAAGTCACATTTTCTTGAACTTACTGTATTTGTCCTTGATTTGAGCAGGTAAATAAGATGATCTGCCAATGGAATAAGATTTTTACACTTAAAATGGGAACAACTCATCTTATTTCAAGTGCAGGAAATCTAATTATCTTATTTTAGGGATCAAAATACTCATTTCAATGGCAGATCATCTTATTTACCTGCTCAAATCAAGGACAAATACAGTAAGTTCAAGGAAATGTGACTTATTTTTAGTTCCGTTTTTGCAGTGAGTGCAGTATGCGAAGCAGAGAGTAATGGATTTAATAGCAACAGCGATGGGAGTTCTGTGGATTTATCGTCATCATTTGATGGTGATTTGGAATATAAGGAAGACTTTCTTCCATATATTCCAAATATTCGAAATCCAGCTATACCAGTTTGAGGCGAGGAGACCAAAAAGAGACGATGTGGTGGATCATGACTCGGAAAGGTGAAATAAATAAAGTTTTTTTTCCACTTTTATCTGATGTATTGCAACATCCAGCTGCCATGCACGTGGGCATTGTCGCTTTAACAATAGCTCTCGTGAATTTCAGTGGTGAAGTCCTCTGGAAATCCAAAATAATTGTCATTAATGGAAGATGTGTAGAATAGTTTCTACTGAATTTGCTTGTAAAGCGCGGAGAACGGCCCTCGGCTCACCGCACCGTGACGTCACCGCCAGAAGACGTCAGGAGGCGTTACCATGCTGGTGAAGATTCTCAGTCATCCAGGTCATGGTCATTCCAAAAAAAGTTAAAAACAAAGCAACTGGACTTGTTTTTAGTAGTTGAAGACGTTTCGCTTCCTCTCCAGGAAGCTTTCGCAATTCAAAAAGTATTGAATTGAGTAATGTACGAAAAACTACGAAAAAAAACAAGTCCAGTTGCTTTGTTTTTAACTGTTTTTGGAGTGAGGCGTTACCATATTTGGTCATTAATGGCCGCTCCCAGACTCAGTGACCGCGAAGACGATTAATACTTTTATTTTTTTTACTGATCAACGTTAAATTCATTAAATCACCGTGTTAGTTTTAGGTTTAGATCCATTGGTTCTTCCTTGCTGACCGGACTCCTTTAAAGACAACCCGACGCCTGTTTCAGAGGCTCAGCAGATCACGGCTGATGTGAGTCTAGCGCCCCCCTGTGTGCGAAACAGGAACAGAGAACTTCCTCTTCACCTTTCACTGACGTCTTCCTCCAGCCTGGTGAACCCGTCGGAGACGTCTCTGACGTTGTCCAGCAGGTTCTGAGCGTCGCTGAGGGCTTCGGACCGGCTGAGCTCGGTGCCGAGGCTGCAGAAGGACTTCAGCTGACCCGCCTCCTGCTCCAGCTCCGATTTCACCTCCTGGAAACGTGAAAGTGGAAAGAGTTAGAGCGGCGAAGGCGGCTCTGTGGCGCAGACCTGGCGCTCTGCTGACCTCGACGGTCTGCCTGTAGTCGTCCACGCTGCGGTCCGGTTGGCCCGCCGGGCTCAGGGCCTTCAGCCGGCTCTGGGTGAACGCCTGGAGGTCGGCCCCCAGCCGCTCGTAGCTCTCCAGAGCGGGCAGCAGGCCTTTGAGCTCGGCTTCCCTCGCCGCCTGGCTGGCCTGAGCCGCGGCGTAGCGCCGGGTCAGCTCGTCCAGGTTGCCGTGGAGACCAGGAGCCGCCGAGGCGTCGGAGCTCTGGAGGAGTCTGGAAACGGAGTCGCGGGTCGCCTCAACGCTGCCCTGCCTGGAGAGCAGCTCCTGTCGCAGTTTCTGCAAAAAGGAGAGGAAGAAAAAAATTAATAAATGAAATTTAATAACTTTCTGCACCGGAGAGACTGTAGAGCGGGTCGTTATATTGTTAACTTGGTCCTAAAACACCAAACTGATCTAACTGATCTCTTTGTAAACCGAAGCAACTATCGGATCTTCCTGGTTTCCTGGTGGTTTGTGGGTCAGAGGAGCGGTCCGGTCATCTGCAGGAGGCCGAGGTCTCCCTGCAGACATTACACTGCAAAAACAAAACTAAAAATAGGTAAAAATTTTCTTGAAATGAATGTATTTGCCCTTGATTTGAGCAGGTAAATAAGATTATTTGCCTATGGAATGAGTATTTTTACCCCTAAAATAAGATAATTAGACATACACTACTTGAAATAAGGTGATGGAGATGAATTGTTCCTATTTTAAGTGCAAAAATCTTATTCCATTGGCAAATAGTCCTATTTATCTGCTCAAATCAAGGAAAAATACTTTAATTTCAAGAAAAATTTTCTTATTTTTAGGTCTATTTTTACAGTGTAGACCTCCAACCTGGCAGAGCAACACCTCAGGAATCTCACAGAGGAGTCCGAAAAAAGCACAAAGAGAAGATCTCTACACTGGATGGATGGATGAACAGATGCATGATGGGAAAAGACGGATGCACGGAAGACCGTATTCAGAAAACATCTGTTTAAAGTGATTAAGTTTTACTGTTGAGGGGCTTAAAACATTGTTTTTTTTAATTTAAATATTAGAGGTCTGAAGACGCGCGTCCCTCGTTCTACAGAATGAGACATTAGCTACGTTTACGCGGACAAAAGTAACCAGAATAAACGGCCGATCGGAGTAAAAAAGCGTCACGTAAACAAGCAAATCGGGATATTATGATCAGATTAAGCTCAATCAGAGGGAAACTGTAATCTGAATAAGACATTTTTGGTTTATGCTGTTTGATAATCCGATCAACGTGCAAATAAACGGTTGTCAGGGTGAAGTTAGTCTGAATGTGATCCGAGTCCGCCCGACGTAAATGTGACGCATTTCCGTGTTATTGAATGGTGGAAATACGCCGGGAAGCAAAACTGTCGGGGCTCCTGATACACACTTTCTGTTTGAAAAGTTAAAAAGCTCAAATTTATTATTTATTTAGTAATGTTTTAATTGTAATTAGAACATTGTGCAAATCCAGTCTGGGCGCTCAGAAGACAAAAACCTGTAAAAACTGCTTTATTTACTATTTGTTGTTCTTCTTCTGTGTTTTTTTTTTTTAGGGGAATTTGATAACTGCTCATGTCAGAGTGGCTATTCTGAATAAAACCAACTGCATAAACGCACATTATAATCAGATTAATTGATTCTGTGCCCATATAAATGTTACAATCCGATTTTTTAATCTGATCGTGAAATTTTGTTACCTAACTCCGCCAGATAGATTTGCTCCGCATATCCATCTGGAAACCTTCCGTTGAAGTAATTTTGGGAAGGGGCGAAAATACTGGTTAGCTGATTGGCCTATGTTGGTGATAGACGGGCCAAATAAACCAATCAGATTCGTCGTCGCTCTGTTACGAGCGACGACGAAAACACAACCACAAGCCAAGCTACTCTTGCTGCTGCAGGTAAAGGCTCGTTAGCTCAGCAAAGAAATACTCTGTAATTCCGATAAACTTGCTCGATAGCCACGCTAACGCTAGTTTCATCGGCTGAAGCCGCCATGTTCTTTAGACTGAACTGACGCGCTTCTCGTTGCGTCACACCTCAACCCGCCTCAAAGCCAACGCTGATTGGACGTTCGTTTGGTGAACGGCTCCAAATTTTCTTTAACGGAGAGTAGCCAGACTGATCTGCGAGTGAAACCTTGAAAACTCGCGAGATCAGGATGGTCTCACGAGGCTAGAAATTTTGTGCTTGTAAACAAACCTACTGATCGTCCTCCTCCTCTTTGTTTGTTTAAAATCTTAAAAGTCATCGTTTCCCACCTGGTTCTGGGTCAGCGCGTCCTGCACCGCCTGTGCTGTGGGCTTCACGGGTCCGGGGTTCAGAACCAGCGCGTCCAGCCAGCTGAGCAGACCCTTCAGGCCCTCCTGGACGCTGACAGACTGCGCCACGGCGGTCTGCAGCCGCTCCGCCCGCTCCGACACCGACGCCGACAGGCTGCCGAACCTCTTGGCCAGACCGTCTGAAGGAGGGCGAGAAGACGGTCGGTTAGCGGAACGCTGGAAACGGCGGCGGGCAGCGAGCCGTCGCAGCGAGGACCTCACCTGCAGCGCACAGGATGTCCACGGCCTTCAGAGACGGAGACTCGTCGGCGCTGACCAGGTCTCTGCCAGCTCGCGTCACTTTCTCCAGCTGGACCGAGCGCTCCGCCAGCTCGTCCTGCAGCAGCTGCAGACAAACGCCAGAACCTTTAGCAGACCAGAACCTTTAGCACGCCAGAACCTTTAGCACGCCAGAACCTTTAGCACGCCAGAACCTGTCCCTACCCGATCCGTACCATCAGCTCATTTGCAGAATACAGAATAACCTCCGATGGGAAACATTTTGTTTTTCTTACTTTTTTTATTCTTTCTATTTTTTCGAGGCAGGGGTTTCTTTTTGTATATCTTTGTATTTGCGGCAATAATGCATATTCTAAAAAATAAACAACAGAAATACATACAAAATACATTGTTTTTTTTGTTTTTTTTTAAGAGCAAAAATGTTTCCCAGTTGTGGTTAGGGAAATAAAAATATATAAACCATTTCTTAAAGTACATAAACCCCCAGCTATAAACACATATAGGAGTACAGAAACGTATTTGATTTTGAATTTTTTTGAAGTTTGAATTTTTTTTTTAATCATTTATCTGATTTGCATATGTATTTATTTTGTGCTTAATGAATGTATTTTAATAAGGTATGCCTTCGCTTTGTGTTCTTTGTTCTATTCCCTGTTCGTTTTTGTAAAAAAAAATAAAAAAAATAAAAAATGCGGCTACTATAATCACGAGGTCTTCTCTAGTTTATGATGTGTCCACCAGAGGGCGCTAATTTCTCAATCGATAATTTTAACTATGTAATAAAATAAATGTTTAGAACAATATTATTTGTATAACGAAATTCACCGTATATTTAAGGATTAAATATTTTTTTCCAGTCCTGTTTGAACAAGGAATAAAACTAACAGAGTGTATTCAGACAATACAGATAAACGTTATGCAATGATTCCCGGACTGGAGGATGCTGGAGCATATCCGATGATGACGTCAAGCAATACAGTGGAGAGAATGTAAAACATATCAATTTCTTTTAGAAAAGTTTTCAATATTTTATTTACGATATAGTTTAGCATTTTTTAATGATTTAGGTATAGAAATAAGTATTTTCAGTACCGTAATTACATTATTTTTTTGGCGACCCGGAAGTTATTCTGTTTGCGCTTGCGCAAATGAGCTGATGGTACGGATCGTGCTACCGGTACGGATCGGGTAGTGACAGAACCTTTAGCAGACCAGAACCTTTAGCAGACCAGAACCTTTAGCACGCCAGAACCTTTAGCAGACCAGAACCTTTAGCACGTCGCCGTTTGTCCCAGGAGGGACGTTCTGCTTCCTGGAACGGAGCGGGTTCTCTACCTGGACTTGCCGCAGAGCGTTCTGCAGGTTCTGGGGGTCGGTGTCGCCGCCGGACTTGGTGGCGCTCTGGTTCTGTTCGTGGGCGCTGAGCCAGGAGTGAAGGGACACCACCTCGTCCTGGTACTGCTGGTACCGCTCCAACAGGCCGGACAGGCGGCCGCCCAGCTCTGCGGACTGAGCATCGGACATTTTCATCAGTTAAAACGACCAGAACCACAACCGGGACGTCTGGGCCGTCCGGCGGCGGCGGCTCACCTTGGTGTGCAGCGTCGTGTATCTGTGGTTGGCGTCCTGCAGCTTCTCAGACACGAGCCGCTTGGTGCCTTCCAGAGCCGGATCAGAACCTCCCGCTTGCTCCAAAGCTCCCTGAACCGAGTCCAGAACCTTCTGACCGGAGATGGAAACGAAGCGAAGGTCGGCTTTGTGGCAGATGACGTCCTCGCCGAGCTGGAAGGAAGGAAACACGTGGATCAACGAGCAGGAAAGCCTCCTGAAGATCAGCAGAAGGTCCAAAGACTAATTAAACTAATTAAACCACAGGTGTCAAACTCAAGGCCCGCGGGCCAAATCCGGCCCGTCAAGGTAAATTATCCGGCCCTGGAGAGCCAAAAAAAAAGGCATATATCCTTTTAAAGTGTATAAAGTGGCTAAAACTGTGCCTCCTGTAAGTGTAACTCACCCCAATATCAACTTTTTTTGCAGATAAACTGTATAAACTGGGCCTAAGGGTGCTACTTTTATGTTACTGTGCATTTTTTATACTACTGTGTGAACTGGAATGAAATTATGAAATGAAAAGTATCGTCTCTACACATGCAAGTGGCCCTTTTAATGACTTCATGATGCCAAAGTGGCCCCATATAGAAATTAGTTTGACACCCCTGAATTAGACCAACGTTTGGAGGTCCAGATGTTCCTCAGATGGAAAAGACTGATGGTCTAGAGAGGTTTTAGGGATTTAAACTATTTATTTATGGATAATTAAAGCCCAAATAAGTGTACTGTGTTACTAATTGGACCTAAGAGGCCGTTTTCTCAGCTCCTTCAGTGCAAAAACAGAACTAAAAATAAGTAATATTTTCTTAAAATTAGTAATATTTTCTTAAATTCAGTCTGTCTGTCCTTGATTTGAGCGGGTAAATAAGACAATCTGTCAATGGAATAAGATTTTTGCTCTTAAAATAGGAACAACTTATCTCCGTCATCTTATTTCAAGTGCAGGATGTCTAATTATCTTATTTTAGGGGTCAAAATACTCATTCCAGTGGCAGGTAATATTATTTACCTGCTCATATTTAGGACAAAAACAACATTTTACTTATTTTCAGATCCGTTTTTGCAGTGTTCGGTTCCCTTTAGAGCAGCAAAAACCCGCCTGAAGCTGCGTTTTTACAGCATTCTAAACATTTCTTTCTTTCTCTCATGAAGATTTAAGGGTGTGGAGGTTTTAAACGAGTTTTTGCTGCACCTTCCTGTGCTCCTCCAGCCTGTCCTTCAGCCCCTGTGCGTCGGTTTCTCCGTCCCCCAGGGAACGCAGCTCCTGCTCGCTTTGTTCCAGCCAGGAACCCAAGGTTCCGTGTTCCTGGAGGAACTTGGTCAGCTCGTCCTTCAGCGCCTCAGACTTCCTCAGACGCTCCTGGAACCCAAAATACTTCAGATCATCAACAAGAAGCAGCAGCAGAATATTTACACATCTGTAGACAAAACAGCATTTTCATGTCATTTAAATACGTTAAAGTCTTAATTATAAACAGAGCAATAAATTATATTCAGATTCAAAGGATTATTTTCTCTCACTTTGTGAAGATATTGTTGTTGGAAACGTCCCGTTATTCATCTTTCTTTATTTATTCATACTTTTTAAAGATATTTGTAAACAAAAACATAAAAGAGGAAATTAATTTGATATAAAATAAATATAATCTGAAATAAAAATTACCATTTTAGCATTGACTATTAATAAACCAATTAATAAAATGTATTTATTTACTGATCCATAAAATGAGAAAAACAGAATTAGTTTTTACTTAATATCTTAATTTATCTGCTAATTTAATCAAGAAATGTTTAATTTTTCTTATTTGTTTATTCTTTGGCACTTTTTCTTTTGTTCTTATATTTCCAATATTCAATAATAAATGTCTAGTATTATATTTTTGCATTATTTCAGTTAAATAATGCAAGTTGAAAAATGTTAAAATGTGTTTTATATTTAAATTACTGGACATTGGTTTTAATGTAGAGGTGCTTTGATAGTTTTTCATTTAACCAACAATTTTTGTTTTATGTTTTCATTTAGATTTATTGTTGAATTTCCATATCAACAAATTATTATTATTATTATTATTATAGTATTATTATGTTTTATAATTATAATAGAGGTTCGGAGAAAATATATAACTCAAAAAGTATTTAAATAAATACAAAATATAATTTAAATTTGTAATTACTATTTTTTTAATATCTGCTTTTATTTTTTCCTGGTGAACCAAAGATTAAAAAAAGAAAAAAACATTAAATACAAGGTAAAATTTATTAAAAAAACTTGAGAAAAGAAAAAAATAGAAAAATCAAAGTAAAACTTTTAGAAAACGTCTGTCTACCTGACAGCTCTGCAGCCGGTCCTGGTGCTGGGCCTGCAGCTGGTCCAGGGCGGCCCGCAGCCGCTGCTTCTCCTCGGGGGGGACGGTGGCGTCCGGCTGCTCCAGGAGGGAGCGAGCTGCCTGGCTGACCTGCAGCAGCTGAGCCTGCTGAGCCTGGAGCTGCTGCAGCTCCGCCTGGGTGGAGGGAGTTAAACCTGGTTAAACCTACCTGACTGTTTAAATAGTTTAAAATATTAAACCTACACTGCAAAAACGGAACTAAAAATAAGTCACATTTTCTTGAACTTAGTGCATTTGTCCTTGAGTTGAGCACGCAAATAAGATGATCTGCCAATAGAACGAGTATTTTGATCCCTAAAATAAGATAATTAGATAAACTGCACTTGAAATAAGATGACGGAGATGAGTTGTTCCTATATTAAGTACAAAAAATCTTATTCCATTGGCAAATCATCTTATATGCCTGCTCAAATCAAGGACAAATGCACTCAGTTTAAGAAAATTCGACTTATTTTTAGTGTCGTTTTTGCAGTGTAGAGCTAAAGTCCAGGTCTTAACCTGCAGCTTCTCTGTATGCGACGCCACGGCGCCCTCTGGTGGCGAGGAAGGAGAGTCCTGAACGTCTCCGGATGCTTTGATCCGGTCCGCTTGGTTAGAGGAGGAGAGGGAGCTCAGCAGGGAGTCGATCTGGGTTTGGGTCTCCTGCAGCTCCTCCACGGCTCTCGCCTGGAGGAAAAGATAATCTGTCACTGATCTGAGAGCAGCCCTGAGAAACAGCAGCATGGATGATGATTACGTGTTTGCTCTCACCCTCTGTGTGTTCTGCTGCACAGTCGTGCTGATGGCGGCGTCGAGCTGTGCCAGCGACGCATTAGCGGAGTCCGTCAGGGCGCCGTACTCCTCCTTCAGCCTCCCCAGCGCCGCCTGCAGGCTCTTCCTCTCCTCTGGGCTCAGACCGTCTCCTTTCTCTGCCAGGAACTCCTCCACCGAGCGCACGGCCTGAGCCACGCCCTCGGCTTTGGACCGCAGGTCCCGCTGCACGTCCTGCACCCAGAAGCAGATCAGATCCTCGTCAGGCACTGAATCCAGCTGACGGATCAAGCTAAGACAGAACTGGGTCCACGCGGGCTCTAATCAGGGTTCCCACACCTTGGTGAACGTCAAATTCAAGGACCTTTCAAGGACTTTCCAGGACCAATTTCCTCAAATTCAAGGACCACACGTGGCGGCATTTACCTACTGTGACCGCTGAATAGGTTAACATATTTTAATACAATGCAAATTCAATAAAAGACTAAACAGCATAGAAGTTGTTGGGTCAGAAGCAATGCAAGAAAGTGGACTTAATTTATAGCCTACATTGATATTGATCATATTCATAGCCTACATTTATATCCACAGTACATGGCTATGCCATACTACATTACATATAAGATCTACATTAGTCTACCGCTTCATGGAATTTATGGAAAAAAGTGCAGCATTGAGATGTTCAGAATTATATCAATTTGTTTCACTTACTTTCATCTTTGATTAAGCTAGTTTTTGACTTTGACCCTGAAAAGTCGCTAAATATAGCGCCAAAGTCGCTGAGTTGGCAACACTGCGTGAATGTTGGACGCACGTAGGCCTAAACCGTAGCCTAGCAACTAACGAAGAAGAGCGAACGTACTTTTGCGAATTAAAAGTCTGCGGAATCAACATAATTTTAAAAGATCGTGTGGTAGTAAAATAATGACACATGAGTCGTCATCCGTGTGAACTTTCAACCCCACAAAAAATTCAAGGACTTTCAAGGACAAGGTGTTTTTTTTTTGGCTGTTTTCAAGAACTTTCAAGGACCTTGAATTAATTTTTTCAGATTCACAAACTTTCAAGGATTTCAAGGACCCGTGGGAACCCCGTCTCATGCTTCACCTGTAGTCGTTTCTGCCTCTCCTGCAGGGCGCCGACGTCACCTGACTCGGATCCAGCCCTCTGACTGGCCAGCAGGCCCGCCGCTCCGGCCAACCACTGGTTGAGACCTTCCAGCTTCTGGGAGCACTCGGCTTTCTGCAGCTGCACCGCCTGAGAGAGAAGAAGCGGCGGATGTGAGGAGCAGCGGACATTAAACCGGACCGGCGGAGGCTTTAAACGAGCTCGTGTGAACATTTCCTGGTTGTTTGTTTTTTCTGGCATTTGCAGCTAAACGTGAACATTTGGCCAAGCTTTGAGCAGATTGTGTCCAGATATCACACTCTCACACACACAGACAGGAAAACACAGAATGCAGAGAGGAATCGAACACGTGTTTGTTGATTTGCCGTTGTTCCTCCTCCTCGCCAGTCGGTGCGCGAGACAAGAGGAAGAACGGAGGAGAAGCGCTGTAGGCGGTAACGGTACCGCAGGGCGAGGCAAGCGGCTTTCCTCTGCGGACATCTGGAAGAGCAATGCAGACAAGGTTAATACACACTTTAGAAAGACGTGCAGCGCAGCAAAAAAAACACATCAGCCTTCAGAGTCTGAGCCGTTAAAGGTGAGCAGCTTTAGTGGAGAACAGCTCGTAGAACCAGAACTTCATCCGTTTATTTAAGGTTTGCAAACGTTTGGATTTGTCCAGTTCTGTTAAGGCTTCGCTACACAATTCCAGGTCTGGACTTTGACTAGGCCATCGTTATTTCCTGCTCTGTGGTAGATTAGGTGCTGTGTTTTGTGACCATGGTTCTGCTGATGACCCGGTTTGCACTGCAAAAACGGATCTAAAAATAAGTAAAATGTTCTTAAACTTAGTGTCCTTGATTTAAGCAGGTAAAAAAGATTATTTGCCAATGGAATGAGTATTTTGACCCCTAAAATAAGATAATTAGACATCCTGCACTTGAAATAAGGTGATGGAGATGAGTTGTTCCTATTTTAGGTGCAAAAATCTTATTCCACTGGCAAATAGTCTTATTTACCTGCTTAAATCAAGGACAAATACACTCATTTTTAGAAAATTTTACTTATTTTAAGTTCCGTTTTTGCAGTGTGGGGCTCCAGGTGTCAGACGGACGACTTCATGTTTGACTCTAAAATACTTTAATGGTTTTCGCTTGTGCAGCTTTTCCTGCCACGCTGCAAAAAGGGAACTAAAAGTAAATTTTCTTGAAATGGGTAAATTTGTCCTTGATTTTTTTATTTATTTATAATTTTTCAAGAGCAGGATATCTAATTATCTTATTTTAGCTGCTCAAATCAAAGAAAAATATACTAATTTCAAGAAATTTTTACTTATTTTTAGTTCCCTTTGTGTAGTGCACATTTTTTCCTTCCACTCAACTTTCTGTGAATTATGCTTGGATGGCAATCTTCCCTGTGATTGTGTCGTCTACTAACCCAATGACCCGTTTAAAAGGTGCAGCAAACCTCTGCAGCCGTGAACCATGAATGTTGAACTTTTGCACAACGTTCTAATCCCTTTAGCTCTGCCTGCAGATTGATGAGCAGCAGCAGTTGCTCTCTCAGGTCATTGCTGGTGTCTTTACAGCCGCGCATCGTGATGCAAACGTAACGAGCTGCCGAGCTTCATGGAGGTCGACACACCTGCACACTGCAAAAACTGATCTAAAAATAAGTAAAATGTTCTTAAAGTTAGTGTATTTATCCTTGATTTGAGGAGGTAAATGAGATTATCTGCCAATGGAGTGAGTATTTAGACCCCTTAAAATAAGATAATTAGATATCCTGCACTTGAAATAAGATGATTGAGATGAATTGTTCCTATTCTAAGTGCAAAACTCTTATTCCATTGGCAAATCATCTTATTTACCTGCTCAAATCAAGGAAATATACACAAATTTTAAGAACATTTTACTTATTTCTAGTACCGTTTTTGCAGTGCAGACGAACAGTTACGTGCAACACTTTGCTCCTGCTTTACCTTAAAATCCCGAGGAAGCAGAAACTTTGGTACGTTTCTCGCTGTTCCGGTAACTTTCTCACCACCAGTTACCGTTTTATCTGCACGGCACCGCGGCCGGATTGATTTCTAACCTGCCTGCTGTCTTTTCTTTTTCTTTACGTAACAAGAAAAATGCCGTTTGCACCAAATGTCTGTGCACCGTGAGCGCCGGGGCGAAATCCCTTGATTTTGCCAAATAAAGATGATTCTGATAGCAGGGAAGATATTAGCTGCTCACACATACTTCACGCAACCATTAAAGGAAATGACCTCCCTAAGCTCGGATGGTTTGTGACGATGGAGGTTAGTGGGTAAACATGACGTGGTTTTTTAGATCCAAACAATGAAAGCATGGCGAGGTAAACGGCGCCGTCCCGTTCATTTCCTTCCAAACCTCTCTCTCCCTTGCACTTCTCCGTTCTCTGTCCTCCTCCTCTTCCTCCCTCAGCCTCTCTCGGCGCCGCCTCTCCTCCTCCTCTCGGGCCCGCTGGGCGGACAGCGCGTCGACCCGGGCCTGAGCGCGGCCCGACGCTCGCTGGAAGGCCGTCTGCAGCTGCTGGAGCTTCTCCAGGAGCTGCCGGCTCCGCCCGGGCGTCAGGTCCTGGGCGCGCTCAGAGATGAAGAGCTGGACGTCCGACACCAAGCTGCTGACGGCGCCGGAGCGGGTCGACAGCGAAGACTGGAGCTCCTTCAGGCAGAGAGGAAGATGGTGGAAAGGAAAACCCTCAGGTTTAATAAAAACATATTTAACCTAATATCTAAAATGTTTAAAGGTGAAATCGAGAGCGCTGCAAATGTCTAAAACATCCTTAAAACTTTGTGTTGGTTCCTTTTTACTAACAGGATGCCATGGATTAAACTAGACTAGTATATTAGCAGCTACTCATTCACACAAACCTTAAACACACTGCAAAAAGGGAATTAAAAGTAGGTAAAATCCTCTTGAAATTAGTGTATTTTTCTTTGATTTGAGCTGGTAAATCAGATCATTTGCCAATGGAATAAGATTTGTGTACTTAAAATAAAAACAATTCATCTCTATCGTCTTATTTCAAGTGCAGTTTAGCTAATTATCTTATTTTAGGGTTAGAAATTCTCATTCCATTGGCAAATAATCTTATTTAGCTGCTCAAATCAAGGAAAAAGTTACAAATTTTAAAGAAGATTTTACTTACTTTTAGTTCCCTTTTTGCAGTGCAGAGGAGGAGGCCTTAGGTTCCAACTCTCAAAAACTTACAATACAGCTATAGGTTTAATTCCGGCCAATCATCACCTTAACGTACTCCACATTACTCCAGACTTTTTGAATTGAGAAAGCTTCCTGGAGAGGAAGCGAAACGTCTTCAACTACGGAAAACAAGTCCAGTTGCTGTTTTTTTTTTACTTTTTTTGGAATGACCATGACCTGGATGACTGAGAACCTTCACCAGCATATTTCACACACTGCAAAAACAAATCTAAAAATAAGTA
Organism: Fundulus heteroclitus; assembly: GCF_011125445.2. Taxonomy (NCBI): domain Eukaryota; kingdom Metazoa; phylum Chordata; class Actinopteri; order Cyprinodontiformes; family Fundulidae; genus Fundulus; species Fundulus heteroclitus. Next base: position 40,192,946 of record NC_046373.1, on the reverse strand, counting down.
AAATATTCTTAAAGTTTGCGTATTTATGCTTGATTTGAACAGGTAAATAAGATCATCTGCCAATGGAATGAGTATTTTGTCTCCTGAAATAAGATAATTAGACATACTGCACTTGAAATAAGATGATGGAAATGAATTGTTCCCGTTTTAAGTCCAAAAATTTTATACTATTGGCAAATCATCTTATTTGCCTGCTCAAATCAAGGACAAATACACAAATTTTAAGAAGATTTTACGTATTTCTAGTTCTGTTTTTGCAGTGCACCCAGTAACTCAGCGGCCCTCAAACTGAGAGTTATTCACTTCGCCTGGTCATAATGTTATGCCTGTTTAGCCAAGTGGAAAACTTGCGGATTAAACCACATTAAGTGAATGAAATCTGAACGAGCAGATTAAGGTTCTGTTGCAGTATCACCTTGCAGAGACTCAGCTGCTGTGAGAGCTCAGCGTCTTTCTCGTCTTTCTCGTCTCTCCCCGTCGTCCCTCCTTCCAGCCGAGCCTCCGTCTCGCCCAACCAGGACAGCATCTCGTCCACGCGTCGCCCCAGGGACTTCTGCTCCGCCATCACTGCGTCCTAAAAGAGGACGACACCTTTAACCCCGACCGCTCCAGCTCCTCCTGCTGCCTGCATCTTCTCCGCTTGGCTCACCTTGCAGGAGTCTCTGCGGAGGCGCAGGCTCTGCAGGAGGCCCTGGGAGAGCGCCCGGGCCGCCTGGTAGCCTCGGGCTAAGCTCCGCCCGTCTTTCTCCAAAGCCAGCAGCAGCTGTGGAGGAACATCGGCCGGTCTGAGCTCCGACAGCCGCTCTGCAGCGGCGACCTCTTCGCTGATCTCAGACTCCAAGTCGGAGAGTTCAAGGTCCAGCGTCTGATGGGAGGATTAGAGACGGAAAAAACAAACGTCCCATTGACTCCGTTTAGGTCTTATTCCCTGAACTGTTTATCCGATTGTGGGAAGCAAATAAAAAGCTGAGGTTGAGAATAATGGCTGCGTTGTGGCGGACTTTTAGGTCAATACTCCACCTCGGTGCGGCTGATGACGTCGTCCAGCGTGCCGACGCCCACAGACTGCTGCTGCTGCTGCTTTAGTCGGACCTCCACGTGTCGGACCACGGAGAGCAGGGCTACGATCCGCTGATCATGCTCAAGGCATTCCTGACGCAATAAAGACGACTGCAGGATAAAAAAAAACTTTAATCTTAACATCCAAACAGTTACACAGACATCTATCTACAGCTGGATATAAACATCTTACCTTGCTTCCTGAGGATGTTGCTCTCTCCTCGTCCTCTGGATCCCCCTCCGTCACTTTGACTGGTTCAACCGGAGCATCTTCTTTAGATAAAACTGCAGTTTCTGGAGAATCCAGGTGTTGCTGTAGGTCTGTTAAAGATTCAGGAAGAGCCGAGCGTTCAGCTTCAGGTGGCGGACGCTTCTTCTTCCTTTTGCCTTTCCCAGCTGCTGGATCCGGAGCACCGGACCCAGCTGATGGCGTTCTGTCCTGTTTGTTAGGAACCTCCTGAGACGAATCTGCTGATTCACTCGGGTCTGAACGTAATCCTTCTGCAGATTCTTGGTTCTGACCTTTTTGGAGACGTTTAGCTCCTTGAGGGTCCTCCTGATTGGCTGTATCAACACCTGAAGGCCTGGCAGCGCCGGTAATGGACCGGTCACCAGTATCAGGGCCCGCCTTCCGGTCTTCAGACTTTTGCTTTGCAGCAGACTTTGAGGTAATTTCCCCTTCTGAGGGGAACGTCTCACCATCAGCCGGACCTTCAGCTGGTTTTAGGCTCTTGGGCTTCAGCGCTTCAGTCTCATGGTCCGACGGCGGTTCTCCAGCAGACTGTTTTGCATCTTTTTGCAGATCTGCCGCCGCCTTCTCCGTCTCAGGCTGATCTTCGGTCGGTTTTAGACTTCGGGGCTTCTTGAGCCTCCTGCTCCTCTTAGTTCTCGAGACCGATGGAGGAGTCTCGGCGTCTTTGTCTGCCGTCTGAAGATGGAGGCTTGAAGACGTCTCAACGGGTCTACCGGCCCGGTTCTCTTGAACAGGTGTGTCTTCAGGTGTCCTCTCCAGCTCCATGGTGTCCTTTTGGACCGTTACTTGGTCTTTTTTGTCTTCCGGTAAACCGAAGCTTCTCCTCTCAGCATCGCCTTCTCCACTCCTACTTTCTGTATCGCCTGCAGCAGCACCTTTCCTTTGCTTCTTCCTCGCCTCCTTCCTCCTCAGCGCCTCCAGCTCCTCGGAGGCCTGCTTCTCACTCACTCCTTTTTCAAACACCTTCCTAAGGATGCTCTCTCTAGCTTTCTGTATCAAGGCAGTTTTTTCATCGTCTTTAAGAGTCGACGTTTTAATCGACTCTTCCGCCCGGTTGCTCTCTGGTTCTTCAGTCAAAGCCTCGTCCTTACGTTCCCCTTCCACCGTCACCTCGTCCCGCTCATAAACCTTCTGTGGAGTCTTCAGTAATGTTGCCTTGGATGCACGTTGCTCCAACTCAGTGGTGGCTTCAAGAGGAATCTCTCCCTGCTCCTGTTCCACCAAATCACTGCCAATGTGAGGCTCAGCAGCAGCTGACAGACCAGAAGAGTCAGATTTCTGTAGATTCTCTTCTGCCGGAGCAACCTGTAGCATCTCTGAAGTTCCCTCAGACTTTTTCCCTGGTTCTTCCATCTGTCGTTCAACCAAAACCCTTCTAGGTTCGTCTTCCTTCTCCTCAACCTTCTCTGGAGACCCGAGTGGTATTGTCCTGGCCTGGTCTTTCTCCATGTCAAGAGATGCCTCCTCCCCCAGTTCCACCTCATCCCTGGTTGTCTTGAGTTCCCCGTCGGTCCTTTCCGTGCTCTCTCCAGACGGAGGGTCAGTAGAGGACTTGGGTTTCTGTAGACGTTCATCATGCGTGATTTCCACTACGTCCACAGTAGCAACCTGTGGCATCTCTGAAGTTCCCTGAGACTCTTTCCCTGGTTCTTCCATCTGTCGTTCAACCAAAACCCTTCTAGGTTCCCCTTCCTTCTCCTCAACCTTCTCTGGAGACCCGAGTGGTATTGTCCCAGCCTCTTCCTCCCCCAGTTCCACCACATCCCTGGTTGTCTTGAGTTCCCCGTCGGTCCTTTCCGTGCTCTCTCCAGACGGAGGGTCAGTAGAGGACTTGGGTTTCTGTAGACGTTCATCATGCGTGATTTCCACTACGTCCACAGTAGCAACCTGTGGCATCTCTGAAGTTCCCTGAGACTCTTTCCCTGGTTCTTCCATCTGTCGTTCAACCAAAACCCTTCTAGGTTCCCCTTCCTTCTCCTCAACCTTCTCTGGAGACCTCAGTGGTATTGTTCGGGCCTGGTCTTTCTCCATGTCAAGAAACGCCTCTTTCTCCTCCAGCTCCACCACATCCCTGGTTGTCTCGACTTCCCCGTCGGTCCTTTCCATGCCCTCTCCAGACAGAGGGTCGGTAAGAACAGATTTCTGTAGATTGTCATCAAACGTGATTTCTTCGGCGTCCACAGGAGCAACCTGGGACGTCTCCAGGGTTTCAGCACCGGTACGAGCAGTTTGAGACGGACTTGTCATCTCTCTTTGTTTGGCAATGAAAACATTCATGGACTGCTCTTCCTCTTCCTCGTCTCTTTTGACCCCTTCCTTCTGACCAGCCAACATCATTCTGGTTGCATCTTTCTCCATCTGAGCGCTTGGCTGAGGAGAAACAACCTCCCTCTCCCGCTCAGCCAAGGCTTTTTCAGTCTTAACTGTCTCGTCGGTCCTTTCTGTAATTTCTCCAGAGGAACGGTCAGTAGGAACAGATTTCTCTGTAATGACAAACATGTTTTTTTGTGTGTCTACAGCAGCAACCTGCAGCCTCTCTGGAGTTCCCGCATCGCTTTCAGCCGCACGCTTTTTCTCTGGTTCTTCAGTTTGTTGTCCAATCAAGCACCTTGTAGATTCCCCTTCCTCTTCCTTCACGTCAAGCTTTTCTGGAGACCTGAGTGATATTGTCCTGGCTGCCTCCGTGTCCAGGCCAGTATTTGGTCCAGGAGAAACCTCGTCCAGCCTTAGTTGAACCAAGACCTTTTCTGTCTCAACTCTCCCATCAGTTTTTTCCATGCCCTCTCCAGAGGAAGAGTCAGCAGTATCTGGAAGGTCAGAGGAATCATATTTCTGTAGATTTTTATCCAACGTGTCTTCTTCTGTGTCTACAGGAGCAACCGGTGGTTTCCCATCTCTTTGAGACGGGCCTTTCATCTCAGATTTGTCAATTTGTTTAGTCGTCGTAGTCTTCATGGACACAACGTCTTCCTCCTCCCTTTTTAGATCTCCCGTCTTAACAACCTTCTGTGGATGCTTAGATAACGTGAGTGCAGCTTCATCTTTCTCCATCTGAGAGGTTGGTTGAGGAGAAGCAATGTCCTGATCCTGCTCGACTAAAACCTTTTCTGTCTCAACTTTTTCATCAGTCCTTTCCAGGCTCTCTCCAGAGGAAGGGTCAGCAGTAGCTGGAAGGTCAGATGATTCATATTTCTGTAGATTTTCATTAAACGTGTCTTCTTCTGTGTCTACAGGAGCAACCGATGGCATCTCTGGGGTTTCTGGACTGGTCTGATCAGCTTGAGATTCACGTTTTATCTCCGGAAGATGAGTTGCGGTTTCTTTCCCCTTTGCCTTCTTTTTACTTTTCCTCTTCTTTTTGCCGTTCTTGTCCGGCTCTTTACCTGCAGAAGATGAGAACAGATCTGCTTTCTCCACATCTGTGCTGGTTTCGGTCTCCAAAGGTCTCTCCGCTTGTTTAACCTCCTCGTCCACTGCCGCTGACCTCAGGGGATCTCTGCCTTCGCCGTTGACTCTAATTTCTGCTGATTTCACCTCTTCAGAAACAGGAAGTGTTACTACTGGCTTCTCGGCGATAGATACGCTCTCCACATCCTCGTCTTTCTCTGTCTCCTTGCCGTCTTCTGTTTGGACCTCTGTCTCTGACACTTTATCATATTTACCAATAAGCAATTCAGCGGATTCTTCAGGAGGGTCTCTGGTTAGGTTTTTGCTTTGTTTAACATCGTCTCCCATTCTGTCACTGGGTTCCTGTTGAAGACGATTATCCAGCTCACGCTCCTCTCTTTGTGGCATTATCTCCTCGATGGCTTGCTGGATTCTTTTCTCAACATTGGATGCAAACCTGGATAAGAGATCCATGGACTGGTCAGGCTCTGGTAAGGACTTTTCTTCCACTGCCTCTGGTTCTGTTGCCATCTCATCTTCTTGACGTAACAGAGACTCGTCTAAAATTTCACTTATCAGCGTCTCGTCACAATCCTGCCGGACGTCTAAACTTCTAACAGAAAGTGGAGATCTTGAGGTCGCCGGAACGTTTGCAGCGGAAATGTTTGCTGGACTTTCTTTGGTTGACCCTGCTGCTACAATGGGTGTAGCGCGATCATCTGTAGAGGTTTCCTTTACTTTCTCCTGGATCTCCAAAGCCAGGTCTCTAGTCAACAGCCGGAAAGCAACGGCATCGCTGAGATTTGAGACTCGCCGTCCGGTAGCTGGATCAACCAACCCTCCACTGAGAAACTGGTTGGTGGCTATCTCTCTGACCATATCATCACCTACTAACCCTCTGGCAGAAGCCTCAGGTAGGGGGAGCCTTTCACCGGTATGGATGTCAACGATCCCACCGGTGTCGGCCTGGCTTTGGAGCAGTCTCAGCGCTGGAACCGGATCAACCTGCTTCAAAGCAACAGCCTCAGGAAGGGTCAGGATCTCCAAGGTTTGCTGATCCTGAATACCTTGGAACGGCCTCACCTCCAAGAAGCGTTTGCCCGTTTCGATATCGATCTTACCCTGACTCACAAGCTCTGAATATGGCACAATCCGTGCAGTTTTCGGGTCGATCGCTCCTTGAGTTACCGTGGGAGAAGCCATGACATCGGTGGCTATGCCCTCATCCAGAAGACCCTTTGACACGGCCTCTGTCAGTGTTAGCTTAGCTCCATTATCTGGGTCTAAAATAGCTCCGGTTGCTGCCTGGAAAGCAATAGCTTCTGGGTTGCTTGAGGCACTGACTCTTCCTCGACAGATCCATTCTAGCTCTTCAAGCCCAGGAGCTACGGACCGGTCCACTAGTCCTCTGTCTACAGCATCAGAGACAGAGAGCCTCATTCCTGAAGCATGGTGGATTATTCCGCCTTCAGCAACCTGTCTCGCCAACACCTGATACGCCTCATCAGATGTAATTAACCCTTTCTTCGTTGCTTGTTCTAAGGGAACCACAGACTTGGACTCTGGGTCGACGACGCCCTCCATCTCTAGCTGTAAACGGGCTTTTCTGAGGCTCGTTGCAGAGTCCGTATGCTTTCCTTTGAAAGCTTTTTCAAGTGCAACCAGCTCTTCTCTTTGTTCTCCTTCAATAAGACCCATGTTTGCTGCCAGCGTGACAGAGACTTTTTTATTCCTGCGCAAGTCGACAATCCCTCCAGACACAACCTGGGCTTCTAAAAGTCGAGCGGCGGTCTTGGGATCAATGAGCCCGGCCTGAGCTGCCTCCCCCACCCCACGGACCTGACCTTTCTCTGCGTCCACAACACCAGCAAGGGTTTTTTCCGACTTCAGGACACTCCACATAAGATCTTCATCTAGTAAGCCCTCCTGCATGACCTCCTCCAAGCTCAGCGGCTCCCCACTGGTGGCGTCCAGGAATCCCCCAAACAGGCCCGCCTGAGCCATCAGCCGAACTGCTGTGTGGCCGGGAAGGACGCCTTGAGCTACAGCTTCATCCAGCAGCAGCTTCTCTCCTTCCTCTGTCAACAAACCTCCCTGTTTGAGCTGGACGACTAATCTCTCCAATTCGGCGTCCTGCCTCTCTCCCATCTTTGGTTCTATGCCATCAGCTCCAGTCTCCAGCTGCTCAAAGTTCGTTTCGGGCAGACTTTGCTGCATCCTTGGAGAGACTTTTGCATCTCTAAATTCCTGAGCCTCTGTCGGATCAAAATCTCCTGGCATGCGTTCCTGCAGCGCGTCACTTTTAATATCTTCCTCTGATTCGACGGACACTTTTGAGATCGTATCTTTGACATCCTCACGCCGAGGTGCGGCTACAACGGCAGCCTCTTCCAGGCGTTTTCCTACAACTTCTTCTTGGCGTTTCACTGATGACATCTGACTTTCTGCACTGGGCATTTCTTCTTTGCCCTCACTCGATTCCCCTGCAGCCAAACCAGCGGCTTTAACCATCAGCACGAGATCGTCGTCGAGCAGCACCAGCCGTTTCCCAGAGTGTGCGTCCACGTAGCTGTGAGTCATGAGGTGAAAGAGGAGCTTGTCTCTGGCTTGGTCTTCAGCACCGACCCCATCGGTTGGTGAAGCTTCCCACGTGAAGGCTCTGGGAGAGGCTAGAGGCGGCGGAGAAGAGCTGGTGGATGCCCAGCTTAGACGGTTTAGAGATGGCGCACCAGACTGGCTCATGTCGTAGAGAACATCTGGAATATGAATTCCTCTGAGACATCCAAAGACTTCGGGTCCAAGTTCTTCTGCTGCTGCCTGACTAAGGGGCGACACCTGGAGGGTTTCTGGATTGTAAAGTCCTCCGATAGCATGTCTCTGCCTTAAGATGCTTCTTGCTAAATCCCCTGATATCGCCCCTTGTTGAAGGGCCTCAGCAATGGGCATAAGTTCTCCTGATTCAGGCCAGAGGAGTCCTGTGAAAGTCCAAAGAGACTCAAGAACCAACAGAGCCAAACGAGCAGAGAGAAGGTCCCTGCGAATGCTCTCCTCCAAATCCAGGCGTTCCCCGCTGAGCGGGTCAATGATTCCCCCGTTCTGCAGCTGTCGGGCCAACAGAGCACAGGCCAGATCCTGGTCCATGAGCCCGTGGCGAACGGCCTCGCCGATCGTCAGCCGGTGGCCCGTCCGTGGGTCACTGATGCCACCGGCAAAGAGCTGGGCCTCCAGCAGTCGTACGGTGACCGCCCGGTCAATCAGTCCTTCCTGGACGGCGCGGAAGATGCCGACTTTCCTTCCTGAACGGAGGCACACGGTTCCTCCGGGCTGCTGTTTGACAGGAAGGAGGAGGAGACCCGAGTCCTCATCGGGGATGCAGCGCAGCTTCAGCTCCTCCAGGCTTACTTTCTCGGCCGTGTTCGGATCGATCAGCTCTTTGTGCTGAAGCCTGGACTGAAGCTCGTTTAGGATCCTGGGAGACATTGCCCTCATATCCGCTGCTTGCTCCAAACTCAAAATCTTCCCAGACGGATCTCTGAGCGCGCCGCTGCTCAGCTGAAGCTCGAGAATACGAAGTCCCACCTCCTCTCTGACCAACCCAGACTCCACGGCTGCAGCTACGGGCGAAAGCTTCTGCTCGCCCACAGACTCCCTTATCAGCCTTAAGGCGGTCTCGAGTTCAGCCAGGGACCGGCAGGTGTGAGCGTCAGCGAGGCCTTGGGTTAGACCACGCTCCAAAGAACAAACCACAGACGAGTCGGGTCGGACGAGTCCGCCCACGACCAGCTGGGCCTCCAGCAGAACACGGCAGGTGTCCTGGTCAATGAGACCGCGCCGGGCCGCTTGAAACACTGGGAAGGTTTCCACTGTTCCCAGGTCGATGACTCCAGCGATGGCAGCCCGGTTCTGCAAAACGAAGGGAAACAAAAGTCCATTTAGATACTAATATGTCACAGAACTTAAAAGCTACAACTTCTATGCTGTTATTATGTTATGCTACATGGATTAAAACATACTATAAGGAAATAAGGGGGCGGGGAAACCAAACCACCACTTGCCACAAACTTCTATACGACTCTACTGAGTTTAAAATCTGAATATATTAAAAATCTTAGTAGAAACTTCAGCAGTAAGCATGCAAGAAGCAAAGTGTACCAAGAAATGCAGAAAAAGCTCCTGAGAAGTGAGTTTACATCAACCAATCATGGGCTTGAAGGACATTAACGTTTGACCTCATTTATCTTTTATGCTAGCTTAGTGTTAGCTTTGCCTGATTCTAAAACCCGGCTAAATGTGTTTGGTTCTGCTGGACCACCTGGATCAGGCAAAGTATCAAGCGTCCATTTGTTGGTTTGAGGGCCTGTTTAAGCATTTGGAGAACCACAGCATGATGCTGCCACCGCCATGCTTTCACAGCTGGAATATGTTTTTTGTGTTTGAAAGCCTGACCCTGACAGCTCCAGACATATATCTTGTTATTATTAGTCAAAAAAGCTAAATTTTTGTCTGTCCCCATCATGAAGAAATTTAGCCACTCCACATTTAGCTTGTCAATGTGGGCAGGTAGGTATTTATTTCATGAAGATGGGGCTGGCTTTAATGTAATTTTCACTAAAATAGGGTTGAGCCTTGGTGGTTCTGCTCCTAACCCTTCATCTGAGGGTGAGCCGTTTGCACCAGCTGGCTAAAACATTGATACATTTTCCCCAAACAGGACAATAAATCCCAAACTAACAGGCTAGCACTAAGCTTCTGGAACGGCAAGGACCTTCAAGGTCGATGGCAATTTGTTGTCTAAAAGTTGGATTTATGGCGCCAAAACAAGTAATTCAAACTAAATCTATCAACTCTGACGTGAAGAGCAGCAGAATATGCAGCAAATTTAAGTCATAAGCTTCCTGCTGGGTACAAAAAGGGTGCTTCCTCCTAACAGGGGGGTGTATGCATGTGTCTGAGTGTTTATGTGTCATTTTCATTCAGTCTGGCCCAGAGGAAAATGACAATTATTTGTGCAAGTAATCCATGTTGTTTGATTATTTCACCCTGGAAAAAGCAACGATTAAAGGATTGATGTGACGTTCAAGCCCATGATGAGGGAAAGTAAACGGTAAAAGTGAGCAAAGACACACAAGTGACCAGAGGAAGAATATAAAAAACTATGCACCAGTTTAAACTAACAGGCAACGGATGAGAGAGGAAGCGAGCGCTACTTACCGTCCGGGGCTCGTCTCACGGTGCTTACAGACGCGAGGCGCGACGGACGAGAAGCTGATTGTTAGCTTTCTGAACCTTAAATCTTCCACCCTGACCTGACCCTGAGCTTTTCTTTCTAAGCGAGACTAAACCCAGGCAGAGAAAACACTAAAAGTTTACTAATCTTTAATGAGCAATCATTTTTCTCTGCTGAGTGATAACCTGAACCGACTCCTACTAACTCTCCTCACTCTCCCCTCTTTCTCCCTGATCCTCGGCTTGTGACGTCCACATTTCTCCTTTCTGGCAGCTGTTAGTGAGTTTCAAGCACAAATGCTGGTTTAGAGTTTCACACGTCAACAGAATGCATTAGAAGAAAGACATTTGCACATCCACACACACACACACTCTCTGTGATCTGGACACAACATGCTCAAATGGTGAGGTGAGTATTGCTGCTGGCGATCTTGCACAGCTGGCCTTCGGGTGCGCCGACTCTCTGCGACGAGTTTTCTTTTTAAAAAAAAAGAGCGAGGAGGTAAAAATCCTCACACACATTCAGTCCGACTTTGACTGAAGTGACGAGCTGCAAACACCAGGAGACGGACACTTTTCACAGTTTTAAACACAAATAACGGGATAAACGTAAGGCAGGAGGTGGAATGCAGGGTGTTGGCTTTATGCAGGCGGGGGGTTTCGGGTCTTCCTGGAGAAAACTGCTCTGTGTAGCAACAGAAATGACGCTGAAGGTTTGTCTACGTTGATGCATCGCCTTTCTAAGAATGCATCGATGGAAAATCTTTGCTTTGTAGCATGACTACACTGCAAAAACGGAACTAGAAATAAGTAAAATATTCTTTAAAACTAGTGTATTTGTCCTTGATTTGAGCAGGTAAATAAGATGATTTGCCAATGGAATAAGATTTTTGTGCTTAAAATAGGAACAATTCATCCCCATCTGCTTATTTTAAGTGCAGGATGTCTTATTATCTTATTTTAGGGGTATAAATACTCACTCCGTTGGCAGATAATCTTATTTACCTGCTCAATTCAAGGATTAAAACACTAACTTTAAGAACATTTTACTTATTTTTAGATCCGTTTTTGCAGTGTACTGCAGCACCACTGAGGCCTTGAATGTTAGCAGCTAGCCACGTGTTTGTTTTCTGATGACAAATGAAAATGAAGATGAGCAAATCTAACAGTTAGTGGGAGGACTGATGGGTTTTTTCATGATGTGAGAATGGACCACTCCCATGCAGAGACGCGGTTCAGACGCCATCGTCCAGAGAAAGGTCTTAGCTGCGGGTAGCTTTAAAGCCTCTGGTCGTGTCTGAACAGCGTCTGGGATGCTTGTTAAACCAAACAGAATCAATGCACTGCAAAAATGGATCTAAAAATAAGTAAAATGTTCTTAAAGTTAGTGTATTTATGCTGGATTTGAGTAGGTAAATAAGATTATCTGCCAATGGAATGAGTATTTTGACCCTTAAAATAAGATAATTAGACATTGTGCACTTAAAATCAGAGATGAATTGTTCCTATTTTAAGTGCAAAAATCTTATTCCATTGGCAAATAGTCTTATTTTTCTGCTTAAATCAAGGAAAAATGCACAAATTTTAAGAACATTTTACTTATTTCTAGTTCTGTTTTTGCAGTGTGGTGATGACGTTTCTCTTGGTGAACACACAACATGCTAACACACACACAGACTCTCGCCGGACCACAGACTCAACATTAGCTTGCAAGCGTGTTGAGACTCAAAGCAACGAGTTTTAAAAACAGTAATTTCTCTTAAATCTCTCGGTTCTGTCAGAAACCGGCCCATCCGTCTCAGACCATCTACCTTTCGCTCCTCCTCTTTGGCCAGCTGCTGCTCCAGCTGCTGCAGCTGCTGGGTGGAGCTCTCCCGCAGCTGGTTGTAGGTGGAAGTCAGCTCGTCCAGCTGGGCCTCCACCTGAGCACGCTCCTCTGGGGACAACCTGGAGAGAAGCAGAGGACAGCCGGGGGTCAGCGGTGCGCATGGTCCCAGAGATGTTTCTGCATCTGGAAACATCTGGGGTTTTTCCTCTTGGTTAGAGGCAGAAAGCCACAGTCTAGTGACGGTTTCAAAACGGTTTCAAAACGGCCAAAAGATTTCCATCAAACCGTTTCAGAGGTAACAGGATTTTTACCAATATTTACAAATAAGAAATTTTGTTAATTTAAAAATTAGGCCATTTACTGACAAGAATATAAACCTAATAGAATTTTTTATTAATGCCTATAAATCGGCAATTTCCCTCTGGGATTATTAAAGTATTTCTGATTCTGAAATCAATGATTAAAGGGAAAATTGTTTCATTTATCCATTAAAACCTAATAGATCTTAAAAACAATTCAACCCTTCATATCAAGGAAAGATGGGAGAGAGAGTGCAATTTAACAATAGGAGAAATAGGCAATAATGTGGAGATACCAATGGACATACAATAAATCTCTACAATGGCAAGAATTTGGTAAGATTTTTTTTTATCACACCTGCTCAGAAATGTCACTATGATAGAAATCCCCCTACATGTTGGAGGAAATGTAAAAATCAAAACAAAAACCATTATCATGTCTTCTGGGACTTCCCAATTATAAAAGATTACTGGAAAGAGATAAATAATGCCTTACAAGATATTTTCAAACAGAACATTCCTTTGGAGATCAAGCTTATGTATTTTGGTATAATTCCTCAAGAAGCTTCAAAAATAAACAAATATTTGATGACTATTTTATTAACAGCAAGAAAGAAAAACATTACAAGAAAATGGTTATCACAGGACAAACCAACCTTAGACGATTGGATCGACAACATTTAATATATATAAAATTGAAAAAATAACAGCCTCTCTCAACCACAAGACTGAACAATTCTGTCAGTGGTGTCAGATTTAGGTAGACTATGTAAAACTTAGAAGATCTGATTTCAATTTTAGAGACCAAACTTAATTAAATCCCCTCGACAATCCACTCTCCTAATATGTTAAATTGAATTAAGTTTTTTTCTCTCTTGTGACCCCTTTCTGGTTTTTGTTCTTGTTCTCTTTTTAGTTTTAGTTTTATAATCTTTCTCAGGAAAGTGAAATCTTTGTTTCGTTTGGACTGATATAAGGCAATGCCCTACTTGTTCACCTTGTTCCAAATGTTGGAGTTGATCCTGTGAAGTAGAGGTCTATGTTTATGTAAACGATACTTTCCTGAGAATCAATAAAGATAAAAAAAACAAAAACAAAACTGTTTCAGAGGTTTTAGATCCTTTAAACGAGATGCTAAAGTTCCTGGTTAAACCAGAGAAAGAGCACCACCGCCTACCGATGGTTAATACATAGTTCCAGTCCTTGTTGATCACTAAGAAAGGCACCAGCTAGCCGTGTTTCACAAGCCGGCAAGCTAAGAACAGCTTCCCTGTTAAATAGGAAGCAGGCTACCAGAGCAGATAGCCTGACTAACTACCCTGCTAATCGGCCCGTTATGGTGCGTTCATGCGAAATTTCCGTCAAACCGCGCGGTGTTGGCCGGCTTCACCGCGTCATCTAACAGGAGAAGCTTATTATACGCTTCTCTGTGCAACCCAACACGGCGGACCGGGACTTTACCACGCCTGTCACGGTGCTGCGTTTAATCGGGAAAGCCGAACAGCGGCAGCGGCGGCCCTGCAGGTCGGCCAGATCCTCCAGAAATGCTTCCAGATCGGGGTCACCGTCGCTTACCGCGATGCTTTTCTCTGTCCAGGAACCCAAAATGTTTATTCCACGTCGGGGACGGATCACCCGTACGACAGAGGTGAGGACAGCCGGAGATCGGAGAAAGGGACAGACAGACAGACAGAACACCCGACCGGCTACACAAGCGGCGGCTGGCCGGTCCAGTTCTGGAGTCACTGGAGGAGGACTGATGAAAGATTTTCCTTTAAGGCTTAAATTACGTTTAAAAAAAACGGCTTTTTATGAAAGCCACACATATAAAACTCTAAAGAGCATTCCTTACTTCATCTCATGTCAACATTAAAGGAGCAATAAGTAAGAAATTTACTGTAAAATCAACCTAAATCATTCTCATTTCTCACCCTGGAGGGAAGTTAAGTTCTCTCTAAACCCAGTCTGTCAGACTCATTTCTATGTGGGGCCACTTTGGTGTCATGAAGTCATTAAAAGGGCCGGTTGCTCCTGTATAGATGATACTTTTGATTTCATAATTCCACTTCTGTTCACATAAAAATGTAAAATACTTTCACAGTAACATCAAAGTAGCACCTTAGGCCCAGTTTATACAGTTTATCTGCAAAAATAAAGTTTATATTCGGGTGAGTTACACTTTACACTCATCATTCTGCATCACTTCTTCTCCTTTTGGACATTTCTGGGTTGTATAATGTGTTGTGGGAAAACAGGCATCTAGTGGCAAAAAAAAAAAAAAAAATCAACATTGGCTACAGGAGGCAAAGTTTTAGCCACTTTATACTTAAATAATAAATAAATATAATACTTATATTTAAAAGGATATATGCCCCTACTTTATGACATGATGTGCCTTTTTTTGGCTCTTGATGGCCGGATAAACTGCCTTGAGTTTGACGCGTGTGCTCGAAGCAACCGGTCCTCTCCATCAACGATGTCTGAGTCACGATTTTTCTCCTTTCAAACTTAGAAGTACTGTCCGTAACTACTTTGGCTCAGAGTGCAGCCCGTGTTTACCGTATTTTACGGACTATAAGTCGCTCCGGAGTACAAGTCGCACCAGCCATTAAATGCATAATAAAGAAGGAAAAAACATATATAAGTCGCACTGGAGTATAAGTCACATTTTTGGGGGAAATTTATTTGATAATATACAACATCAAGAACAGACATGTCATCTGGAATGGCAATTTTAAATAAAAATAGAACGGAGGCAACAGGCTGAATAATTGTACCAGTGTTTCCCGCAGCGCTATATTGGCGGCCGCCTCATCCATATGCTTGCATGTTTATTTGACGGTAACAGGCGTTTTTTTTGTTCTTGCTTTCATCCGTGCATATAGTGAAATAACAGGCGTTATGTGATCTGCATCACATAACGCTCTGACTGAAACAGAGAAACATGTGTTCAGTCTTTGTTGTTTATAAGTTAATGTTTTAATAAATTTTTAAGTGCTACAAGAGCAGCATATAGTTTTCACAAGCCTAGAGCGCCCTCTTGTGGCTACATATGGTAATGTTTACTCCTTAGTTCATGCTGGTCAGTATGAATTACCATTTAAAATTGTCACACCTGACTATAAGTCACAGGATTGGCCAAACTATAAAAAATGAGCGACCTATAGTCCAAAAAATACGGTATTTCATGGTAAACACTTTTCTTCAGTCTGTGGAATTTTTAGGCAGTTATGCAGGAAGGAGAAAGTTGTGGACCTAAATGATCTGTTACTCGTTATCCCTTAGCGTTAGGAGCCTTTTTAATGAGTGAATACTTACGTCAATAAGTCGCTTGACAAACAAATAAAAATAAAGATTTCCCGGAAAATGAGCAACAGAGCAGCCAAGGTCCAAAGAAAAACTCTGAAATCTCTGAGATCTTTGGATCTACTGTGAAGATGGAAATAAAAGCGTTGCTTACTTGCTGGCCTGTTTGGAGCAGAGGAAGACCTGCGTGCTCCGTATAGCTTCAGCCACCTGGTCCTTCTTCCCCGCCAGCTGTTCACTGATGGCCTTCAGAGGAAACACATGAGGAACCTGCTCAGCAGCCACCTTCAGGGGACATTTGGCTGGTAAAGAACCGGGAGCTACCTGCTGAGCAGCCAGCGAGGACTCGGCGCTGGGACCACCGGTCCGACCCTGGAGGCCTTTGACCCAGCCCAGCAGCTCTGAAACCTGGCCCACCCTGGCCTGCTTCTCCTCCTCCACCTCTTTCTGCGTGGATGAAGGGATGAAAGGAGGAACTGTTGACATGAAGGCCACACAGCCTGCTTAAAGGGTGTTAATCAGAGCAGAGGAAGGTCTCACCTCCTCTTCCTCCAGCCTCCTCAGAGCATCGCTGATGTACTTCACATGCTGGGTTGTCAGAGTCACTAAGGCGGTGTAGCGCGTCCGCAAGTCCATAAACTGGGAAGACATCCACCACAGGGGGATTAACTCGCCGTTTGGTCCATGTTTAGGTAAAACAACAAATGGATATTAATATAAAATAAACATATTACTTCCTGAGTGATGGCGTCAGAGGAAGAGTGCATCCTCCTCCTCTTCACCGGCGACTTGTGGATCGACTCCACGAAGGCTCTGTAGGTCATCAGCTGCAGCTCGTAGTCCTACAGAAGAAATGCATCATGGGAATTTATCGATATGTAAAATGAGCTCTTGGATAGATGAATAGACGAATGGACGGATGGACAAATGCAAGAATGGATGGATGGATGGAAGAATGGATGAATTGTTGGATGGATGAATGGAAGAATGGATGGACGGATGGATAGATGGATGGATGAATGGAAGAATGGATGGACGGATAGATGAATGGATGAATAGAAGAATGAATGGATGGATGGTTGCATGGATGGATGGATGCAAGAATGGATGGATGAATGGATGGATAGACGAATGGATGGATGAATGGATGGATGCTTGGATGAATAGACGAATGATGTATAGACGGATGGACGAATGCAAGAATGAATGAATTGATGGATGGATGGATGAATGCAAGAATGGATGGATGGATGGATGGATGAATGCAAGAATGGATGGATGGTTGGTTGCATGGATGGATGGATGAATGCAAGAATGGATGGATGAATGGATGGATGGATGGATGGATGCTTGGATGAATAGACGAATGATGTATAGACGGATGGACGAATGCAAGAATGAATGAATTGATGGATGGATAGATGAATGCAAGAATGGATGGATGGATGGATGAATGCAAGAATGGTTGGATAGATGGATGGATGGATGGATGAACGAATGCAAGAATTAATTGATGGTTGCATGGATGGATGGATGAATGAATGCAAGAATGGATGGATTCTTGCATGGATGGATGGATGGATGGATGAATGAATGAATGCAAGAATGGATGAATGGTTGGATGGATGAATGGTTGGATGGACGAATGCAAGAATGAATGGATGTGGCATGGATGGATGGATGAATGGAAGAATGGATGGATGGATGGATGGATGAATGGAAGAATGGATGGATGGATGGATGGATGGATGGATAGAGTGATGAACGGATGGATGGATGGATGGACAGATGGATGGATGGATGAATAGAGTGATGAACGGATGGATGGATGGATGGACAGATGGATGGATGGATGAATAGAGTGATGGACAGATGGATGGATGGATGGATGGATAGAGTGATAGATGGATGAATGGATGGATGAATGAATGAGTTGATGGACTCTCACCTTGACGGAGGTGCAGTACTGCTTGGAGTAGGTCTGGCACTCGTCTAGTTTGGTCTGGTTCTGCTCGATCTCAGCTACTAATGCCTGAAAACACCAGAAACAGGTAAGCAGGTCAAAGGGCAGCTCCTGCGCTCCGACCGTCAGCGCTCGGCGACGGGAACCGACCGTCTGCTGGGCCAGCTGCTCCGACAGCGCCCGGCTGTCCGTCTGGCCGGGCTGGGCGCTCTCCTGTCGCTCCGTCGTCTCATCGATCCACCGGATCAGAGCCGAGTGGTTATCCCGGTACTGCTGCAGCGCCGAGCCCACAACCTCCAGATCCGACCGCCTGCGGTCAGAGACAGCAGGGACGAACACGAGCGTCACGCCAAAAGCCCCGAGACGGCCATTTTTAAACGAGTCCAGGCGAGCCACGCCTCCTACCGTGTTTCCGTTTGCCTTTTGATCCCGCTCCACCTCTCCGCCATCTGATTGGCTCTCTCCTGGTAGCGTTCCAGCTCGGGGCTGCGGTCCGGGTGCAGCTTGCTGAGCTCAGCTCCCGCCTCCTTGGCCCGACCCACCTGAACCTGCAGAGCCTGGAAGATGTCCTCCTGCTCTGACAGCTCAGCCTGCCACCTCTGAGGAACGATCGAACGGCGTTAGGGTCAGGCAAGAGCAACAGAACCCAGATTAAAGAGCCGGCTTTACCCCGAGCTGCTGTATGAGGCTCTGAATGGCGCCGGGGTCCGCAGGGACGACGTCCTCCTCACTCAGCCGGCCCTCGTACTTCCTCACCTGGCTCTCCGCTTCCTCCAGGCTCCGCATCAGGAGGTCCACCGATTTTAACCTGAACAGGCAAAAAAAAAAGAACAACAATAAAAACCCAAAAACATTTCACTTGAGAAGGAAGCAAAACGTTTCAAACCAGTCAAGAAATATAAACTAGAAAACGAAACTAAACTTTTTAGTTGACCGGCGTATGGCACAAACTTTACGTTTTCAGAACTTACAAAAAGGGTTTAATTTAGAAAACTGTGACTTGTATATGTATTTCTAAATTTGAGATTAATATCAAAAAGCACATAGGCCAGAGATAACAGGAGAAATGAACACAATTACAGAAATTTTAGGCCGTATATATAGTAGTAAAATAGAAATCATATTGGATTGAAGGAGATTTGAAGGGGGCGGGGCTTGGTTCCTGGGTTTCCGTTGTGATTGGTTGGGAGGATGTAATGACTTAGTGGCTAGGTTAGCGGTTAGCTTCGGCGTTAGCTGTTCATTGTAGCTCCCACCGTATTCTTTGAACTATGGCTGGACAATATAAAAAAAAAAGAATATCGATAAAATAAAAATCATATTGATCGATATCGATAATTATCAACAAATTCAAAACAAATATTTTAAGTGCAGCCCTGGACATTTTATACTGCTGCTTAGCAACCTATTTTTACATACAGACACACAAACACTGAATTTAAACTCAACCCTTTATTCAACCAACTTTTTTCTTTATGTCTTCGATATCTGTCTATCGATCAATATATATTATTATTGAATTATCGTCCAGCCCAAGTACACCAATACTAAAAACTATATTTATAACTGGGGCTGGACGACAATTCAATAATAATATATATTGATCAATAGATGGATATCGATGATAGAAAACAGGCTCAGTAAAAAGTTCAACAGAATAAAAGTTTTCCTTCCTTTTGCATTCGATCATGTAGGTTAATATTACAGTTATTACATCTTCCCAACCAATCACAACGCAGACCCAGGAACCAAGCTCCGCCCCCTTCAAAGAGTTCAGAGAGCACACGTTCTTTCTTTTTTAAAAACTTGCAGTTTTGGTAAAATGCATAATATCTGAGATGTAATTGCATAAAATAGCATAAAATGACCAGGGCTGCACTTAAATATATTGTTTTGAATTTGTTCATAATTATCAATATCGACTGATATGATTTCTTTTTTATCGATATGTTTTTTTTCTGTATCGTCCAGCCCTATTTATAACCGGTTAACAGATGTATTAGGATACTCATCACCCAAAACATGTCAGTTTCTCTATTTTGGACATTAATCACAAGGAGACATACAAACCCAGGACATAAATTTAATCAAAAATCTTACATTACAGCCACCTCCCACAATTAGATGGACATTGTGGAAGAGATTTACAAGATGGAGAGACTAACTTACACGATAGGACTACAACAACTAAAATGTCAGAAGAAAATGGACGATCTACAGGAAATTTCTAAATTAGATCATGATTAAGAAAGCATGGGACACCTGTAGTACAGAGAAGTACAGAGAATTGTATTGTTTGGATAATAAAAAAATCATAAAGCTTCACTGACTTTTCCAGGTAGACGGCGGAGAGGCTGTGCAGTTTGTCGGTTCTGTCCACGGCCTGACGGAGCTCAGAGCGGAGGACGGGGACGCCGGAGGACGCCGGCTTCTCCTCGAAGAAACGGACGCAGCGGCGAGAAACGTCGCCCAGACTGGAGCGCAGGGCGTCCAGTTCGGCTTTCAGCTTCTGGATGAGAATCAGGAGGAAAAACAAAAGATGCTTCAGTTTCAGGAGTCTCTGACTGAGCAAAGCCTCATCCTGAAGTGTCGCTTTGTTTATTAAAGTTAGTTCATCCAATATTTCCTTTCAATGAGTAATGATTTTTAATTATTATTATTCTATTTAAAAAAAGATGTTTCCTGTTTTTTTTAAGCATCTAAAATTAAATGCAAACATTCAAAAGCATCTTCTGAAAAACCTGAAATAACATTTTAACTTTTTAGACATAAAAACCCGATTAAACAAAGACATGCAGCATTTTAGGCAGGTGGTGTTGCCCTGCGCACCCAGCAGGTGGCGCTCTAACTGACCTCCTGCTCGGCGATCTGCAGCGTGTTATCCAAGCCGCCGGCGGCGCCTGACATGAGGCCGGGAGGCGGCGTCTCGATGGCGCTCGTCAGCCTGCGCTCAGCCTCGTTCAGACGCAGGCCGACGTCCTGCAGCTCCGACAGGAAGGACCGGGACACCGACTCGTCCTTCTCCACTGCCAGGAAGACACAGCAGATAATTTCTCCTGCATAAAGCTTCACTTTTCCTCATGCAACGGCCTTTTTTAAAAGGAGAAGTCCGGTCAGCAAGGAAGAATCCATGGATCATTATCTATACCTAAAACTAACACGATGATTTAATGAATTTAGCGCTGATCAGTACAAAAAACTAGAAACGTTCAACTTCTGAAGAAGTTGAAGAAGGCGCCCGCCTGGTGGTGCGCGATACCGTCAACGGCAAAGCTTCCGAGTTCCTTGGTCGTAGGCTTTTATCACTTGGGGATTTTAAATCAAATCTTCTGAGTGTGAAAAGGATTTGTCTTCGTCAAAACCAGCCGACAGGAGAAGGTCTGCATCCAAGCAGCATGGAAAATTGGTGTTATTAAAACATGATTAAATACTTCAATGTAGCATGAAAAAATGAAATATGTGAATAAAAATGTTAAAGGCATTACAAACTACTAAAGGAAGTACAAACTCTGAAGCAGAAGTTGGTGAGACCTTCCTAGAGCTACTTCCGGTGAGCAACATGCTAAGCGTTAGCCGCTAACATGGTTGTGTTCAGTATCACCGGGCGATTGTACTCTGTTAGTTTGGTCCAAATCCTGTACTGGGAAGTTCCTCAAAAAGGGTGCCAATACTTAATGTCACCAAAGCTCACCAAAGGCCATGGGTCAGATTGGCCTCCTTTAGCAACTAAGCCTCACCAAATCTGGGCCCAGAACTCAACATTTGACAAAAATGGTGTGTAGTTCCATTTCCCACAGGTGAGTGGTGCTGTATTGGCCGGGGGGTAGTTCTTGCTGTTGCAATTTTTTCATCATTCATTCATTTATATCAGTTGTTCAAATTATTTATTTGTTACTTGTAAAAAAAAAAAAAAAAAAATATTGGGTACCCCCGGCGGGTTGCGAACTTGCGACCTTTGGTGCACCAGCCCAACACCTAAACCACTGTACCGAAAAAAAGTGCCATGCTGAGCTCTGCATTTTTGTGAGGTCAACTGTGTGTAGGAAGTGGTTTTGAGAAGTGGTTTTTGGTTAATTTTGTCACCACGGTAACTTTAAATGGCGTCAATGACAAATAGCACACTTCGCACCGTCGAGACGCACGTTTTGATATATAGTTTGTGGGGGTACAGCCTACGGTTCGGGCTGTATTCACGGTGACGGAAGAATAAAAAGCTATAATATTAAAGAAACCCTTATTAGGTGCATAACATAAGGCCTCCGCCATGCATTTTCAATGCATAGGCGGGCGCCTAATAAATGTATAAATTGTCGTCGCGGTCACTGAGTCTGGGAGCGGCCATTAATGACCAAATATGGTAATGCCTCATTCCTGCCGTCTTCTGGCGGTGACGTCACGGTGCGGTAAGCAGAGGGCCGTTCTCCGCGCTTTACAAGCAAATTCAGTAGAAACTATTCTACACTTCTGCGATCAACAACAATAGCTGTGTCTCAATTCGGCGGCTGCGTCCTTCGAAGGACCCAGCCATTGGAAGATGCTCCGGAGGATCCTCAGCCGTTGGTAAATGGGACGGTCTAGCCTTTAGAGCACTTCCTGGTTGCGACACGACGTCATCACGTCTACCCCAAGCCCGGCGAAAAAACAGCACCAGATGACAAAAAAATGGATATGGAAATTTTTTTTTTTTTGTTTTTTTTTGTTTACTTGTTATTGGAGGAGAGTCGGCTTAGACGGCTTCGGCGGCAGCAAAACCGGCGCCAAATTTTTCTCAGGCTGGGAGAACACAGTGGAGAGGTAACATTTACCTGCTATTATTTTCACCCACAGGGGCCTGCTAATGATCATAATATACCAGTTATTAAACAAACGCTTGTCAGCAGATTGACAAAGATGTTTAAATATAAAATTTTATATTTATTTGTAAGACTTGATATAAGCTTATGTTTGTAACTTTAGTAATTTGAATTCAATAGTTAAATGTGTACAAACCCTGTAAATAACTGACTTAAATCACTACTTTCACTATCACTAAAAAAGCGCGCAAAGCACCTTGGGAAATCTTATGGCAGGCGAGGCCACTAAGGATGGTAGCGGTGCATCCTCAGAATTCGGGGAAAAGGAGGACGCATTTGAAGGCTGCATTTTAAGCATCCTCAGAATTTTTGCCAAATGGGACAGCCTCCGCGCATCGTTGTGACGTCACCGGCCTTAAAATGCGTCCTCCGAAGGACGCAGCCTGCGAATTGAGACACAGTAAATTATTTCGGATTTCCAGAGGACCTCACCACCGAAATTCACGAGAGCAATTGTTAAAGCAACAATGCCCACGTGCATGGCAGCTGGATGTTGCAATACACTGCAAAAACAGAACTAAAATGAAGTCAAATTTTCTTGAATTTAGTGTCTTTGTCCTTGATTTAAGCAGGTAAGTAACATGAGCTGCCAATGGAATGAGTATTTTGACCCCTAAAATAAGATAATTAGATATTCCGCACTTGAAATAAGATGATGGAGATGAATTGTTCCTATTTTAAGTGCAGAAATCTTATTCCATTGGCAAATCATCTTATTTGTGTGCTCAAATCAAGGACAAATACACTCAGTTTAAGAAAATTTGACTTATTTTTAGTTTAGTTTTTGCAGTGTACATCGGGTAAAAGCGGAAAAAAAACGTTATTTATTTCACCTTTGCGAATCATGATCCACCACATCGTCCTTTTTGGTCTCCTCGCCTCAAACTGGTATGGCTGGATTTCGAATATTTGTAATATATGGAAGAAAGTCTTCCATATATTCCATATATTGTAATATATGGAAGAAAGTCTTCCTTATATTCCAAATCACCATCAAATGATGACGATAAATCCACAGAACTCCCATCGCTGTCGCTATTAAATCCATTACTCTCTGCTTCGCATACTGCACTAAAAATAAGTCACATTTTCTTGAACTTACTGTATTGGTCCTTGATTTTAACAGGTAAACAAGATGATCTGCCATTGGAATGAGTATTTTGATCCCTAAAATAAGATAATTAGATTTCCTGCACTTGAAATAAGATGAGTTGTTCCCATTTTAAGTGCAAAAATCTTATTCCATTGGCAGACCATCTTATTTACCTGCTCAAATCAAGGACAAATACACTCATTTTAAGAAAATTCGACTTATTTTTAGTTTTGTTTTTGCAGTGCTGTGTCGTCGCCATCTTTGATAATAGCGCGTTGTGACAAACACTAGATAGAGTATTGGGAATTGCTCTGCAGCAGATACCGCACCATGACGTCACAAACCGGGAGGTGGCGGTACTGTTCCCTGACCAACATGGATGCCTCCAGTAAAGCACATTCAAATGAAAATTACTCTTCATTAAAAATAACTTATTTATTGAACAGTACACTGCAAAAAGGGAACTAAAAGTAAGCAAAATTCCCTTAAAAATTGTATATTTTAACTCAATTTGAGCAGCTAAATAAGAGTATTTGCCAATGGAATGAGAAGTTCTACCCCTAAAATAAGATAATTAGGCATCCTGCACTTGAAATAAGATGATTGAGATGAATTGTTCTTATTTTAAGTGCAAAAAATCTTATTCAATTGGCAAATAGTCTGATTTACCTGCTTATATCAATCAAAAATACACTAATTTAAAGCGGATTTTACCTACTTTCAGTTCACTTTTTTGCAGTGTATGTAATAATTTTATATCTAAAGTTCTTTCAGAAGTTTGCATTCTGAATACGACCGGACTTCTCCTTTGAAGACAGGAAAACGGCGCCTCCACGGCGTCCTCACCCGTCTCCATGTTGCGCAGCAGGTCCTGGCAGTGCTGCTGCGCCTGCTCCACCTGCCGCTCCAGCTCCCGCCTTTCCGCCGCCGTGAACAGCGAGCTCTCCTTGCTGTCTGACAGGAAGTCGGCCAACAGGGAGCCCAGGCGGTCCAGGGCGTGCTGCCGCTCCGACGGACTCTGGCTGCGAACCTTCACCGTGACACATGCGGAGAGAGGAGGTGAGACGACGGCGGTGATGGACAAACGTGACGGACTGTCAGGACGGTCCTCACCGTGTCCAGAGTCCATCCAGAGACGGTCCTGATGTCTTTGAGGAGGTAGTGCCACGTCACCACGCTCTTCATGTTCACATGCAGCTGATGCCACAGGGACATGGCCTTCTGGTACAGCTGCTCCACCCTGCGTTCACAAAGGGAAGAACCACCCTGAAGTTTATTCCTGTCTGATTTATTCTGCTTCACGTTTAAAAAACGCCAGCCGCTGAGAATCCTCCCAACAAAACAAAATTATATTTAATTACAGCTCAGGATGGGTAGAAATATCTAAAGCAGGGGTGTCAAACTCATTTTGGTTTAGGGGCCACATTCAGTTTCTCAAGAGGGCCACACCAGTAAACTCATTGCAAGATTAAATAGAACTAATAAAAGTGGACTTGTTGATTTTTATATTAAATTAATTTCACTTTTACACAATATATTATGAATAACCTCAGCGTTTTTAAGAAAAGTATGCGCAATTTCAACAATACTTTTACTCAGTGAAACATTTACTTGTGCATTATGCATAAGAACTGATCACAGTGATTGTACAGTGCTGAAAAACATTTATTCACATTTTTTGGAACTTAAAAAACACTGTCCTGCATGACAAAATACATCAAACAGATAAAAATGTATTAATGATTTAAATTTTTCCAAACCTGAAGCTTAATCTGCTGATTAAAACACAGCGCGTGGACAATATAGGAACTGCATATTTTCAATTAAACGAAGTACATGTTTTGTTTCAATAATTGTTTTATCATTCTCTCCCTTTTATCTTCTCTTTCTTTCACCTTTTCTTTTTCTCTTCTTGTTCTTCCTTTCCTCTCCTACTTTCCCACTGTAGTGTCCATATCATTTGAGATATTCCCCGCATGAATCATAATAAAACTATTCACATTCATAAATCAAGCGGAGCACTATGGTAAAAGCAGTACTGCTCCACTTGTGAAAGTCAAATCTAATGAGCTCTTTTTGGCATTAAGACAACAATTCTTATTGGGGGGGGGGGGGGGGTAAAATAAATAAATAAAAAAAAATTAAAAAAATTTTTTATAATGATAATGCATTTAGTCTGGGCCGGACTAAATTGTTCGGCGGGCCGTATGTTTGACACCCCTGATCTAAAGGTTTATTTTCCATGGAGTCATTACACGACCTGGAGGATTCTCTAGAACAAGAACTTGGGACACGAGTTTGGATTTGGTCAAAAATATACATACACCCAAGGTAATGTGCCAGCTGCACCTCCACACTGCAAAACCGGAGCTAAAAGCAAAAATGTTCTTAAAGTTAGTGTATTTGTCCTTGATTTGAGCAGGTAAATAAGATGATTTGCCAATGGAATAAGATTTTTGCACTTAAAATAGGAACAATCATCTCCATCTTATTTCAAGTGCAGGATGTCTAATTATCTTATTTTAGGGGTCAAAATACTCATTCCATTGGCAGATAATCTAATTTACCTGCTCAAATCAAGGATATATACATTAACTTCAAGAACATTTTACTTATTTTTAGATCTGTTTTTGCAGTGCACCGCACGCTTTGCAGACATCGGGGATCTTCTGGAATCGTCCTGGCCCTTATTTGCCCTGAGGTCATTTAATAATAATAATAATAATAATGGAAACTTTAAATGGGTTCCTGTACCTGTCCCGGCTTTTAAAAGTGCATAGCCACATTATTTGACTATTTTCATTTATACGTCAGTAGCTCACTCTGGTTGCATACAAAGGTTTTATGAAAGATTATCACATCCTGCTGGCGTATTACTTGTTATTTTTGTGTTTTATGATCTGTTCTTGATAATTTTTTTTAGTAGATAAAGCCTTTCGTGTTATTTCCGATTTTAATGGAAGTACGTACTGCTCATGCGCAGCAGAGGTTAAAACAAGGAAGCGGCTAACGGCTGTTAGCATCTCTATACCAAAACCAATGTCTCTGGGAATCCAGTCTGAACGTTGATTTTCACTGAAGCTAAACCTGCCGAGGCTCAAATGTGACACAGAGTTGACTGATGTGAATAAATGTTCTGATATGAGGCTCTTAAACTTGCTGTAGATCGTTTTATTTAATTAATAACGGTTGGTCTTTGATCACGCCGAGCTGCTGCTTTACTGCGAGGCATTGCAGAGAGTCAGGCTCAGTCCAGTGTTATTTAATTTAGATTTATTAATTAACCAAACCGGCATTATGATAGTTCTGTGATACTGTCACTAGATGGCGCCACATCTGTTTATATTTGTTAATCGCGACCGAGAGAAAATTAGTTTTGAGCTCAAAAAGGACCATCAAAACATTTTCAGGATGGAGGCTTGGTGTATATAGCCTTATTTATCATGATCAAACAGTTTTTGGTCATTTTTATAAGCATATAACGTGGCTATGTACCTTTAAGGAGGGTTAATGAACTTCCTAAGGATGGTGCGTTGGGAAGGCCATTCCTCCAGAACCCCGATTTGTTCATTAAAATTAGCTTGGATGTGTTTCGGTCTAATTTCAGCGTAAGGTTGACAACTTTCAGTGTAACGGGCCGTTATGCTGAAAATTCATCCCCCCAGTTATGCTCCATGCTATTCAGCCGGTTGTGGATGCAGCTGTGTAATTTAATAAATCATCTTACCAGATTAAATGTCAGTCTTTAGTCTTGGATTGTGCAAAATAAATGTCTAAATAATGATGCATTTTTTGACTGATGCGACTTGAATTCCGGAAAATACAGTAGATGAAAATAATTTGGGTGAAATTCTCAGAATAACATGCAGACAAAAAAAGAAGGAAAATTAAAAATTTTTTTTTTTGCTTTCAAATAAATTTGAATGTAAAAACGACCCCAGACGGTAAGTTTGGTTGTGAGTGTGAGTCTGACCTGTTGGACGTGTCGATGGCCTCCTGGTTGGGAGGCGGCACGGTGAAGCACACCGAGGGCACCATGGCTTCGTTCCCGGTGGGACTGATCACCTTCCACTTGGTCCTCTGAGAGTTGTCCTGCAGCACACACTCCTCCCCCCGGTTTATCGTGATCTGGGTGGGCGGGATGGGGAGGCGGACAGCGGGAGGATGAAAGGGCGATGATAGGAAAGACGGGAGAAAATTAACAGAAGCACTCGATTAAAGTCAGAGAATCATGAAAGTTTAGAAAACGAAAGGGAGGTTAGAGACGGAGAAAAAATAAATAAATAAAAACAAGCAGGAGGAACAGAAAAAAACCTAAACCAAAAGCAAAGAGCAACAAATTCATGAAATGATCATGAGATCGGGGGGGAACTGGGATGGGAACGAAGCTGCTTTGCATCATTTAAGCTTTAACGTTTAAACAGAATCTCGTGTGACGCCGGCGCCGGACGACAACGGTTAGCGTTTAGCCTCATTTTAACTTCAACTGCCTTTCTCGCCCCTTCCCTGCACACAGACACACACATTACCCATAATGCAAAGCTTTGCACGCTGCGACAAACGGGGACTAAATGAAATGCGTTCAGAGCTCGTTACGCTCCGTCCTCCGACTCTTATCAGCTGATCAGTCAGACGCTTACAGTGATAAATAAAATTAATTTAGCATATTTTTATGTTTTAACTGCATCTTATGTCTGTGGTTTGCTTTGCTAAACATGTCGGGATAAACAAATAATTTATCAATTAGGGAAATTACACAGTACTGAAATGTTTTTGCTCAAATTACCCCAAATAATTAAACTTTTAATCATTTATGGAGGAAGATGAGGTTTAGTTATTTTATTTTCACGTTTATTTTGTCTAACAACATTTTATCGTTTAATTATAGTTCCTGTTTAGAGCAGAAGTAGTTTTAAAACTTAATTCAGAAACTAATAAAGATTCGATTTAACTGTTAACTAATAGTTTAGCTCCATTAACAATCAAGTAAATTATAAAAAAGAACATTAAACAATACATTAAAAAGATTTTAATGATATAACTATAAATATTTTGTTTTAAATAATTTTATACAACAAAAAAAAAGGGGGGATTTTTGCTTATTAATGTCCCAATTTATTAGTTTGGGAAACAAAAATAAAAGAAACTAAATTTAGCGTAGAGATTTAAATAATAGAAATTAATAGTTTAAAAGTTAAAAATAATAAAGATTAATATAAAAATTCAAATAATATATAAATTAGTAAACATGACAAAATACACAAATATACAAAAATTATGAAAACAAATCTATTAAACTATTTCATAATTTCTAAACTTTATCCTATAATCTATAATTATCAAATTATTCTACAATGAATGAAACTTGTTTAAATTACTTTTTTTAATACTTTTTCGCTATGCTGCCTCAACTTTTAAAATAGAGTTTTATCAAATTATCAGCTTATTTCTGGTGACATTTGGGTTAAAATAAGACAATAAACAGCCATAATTGGTTATATTTAGTTTCTCAGGTAGATATAAACTTCTTATGATGCAATTAGATCACAGATATTAATATTTCATCAATGACAAAATGTCAGTTATGGAGATTTAGCTGCAAACAGGGAAAATAAGTGACAATAACATGTTTTTTTTAATCAAACTCCAACTTTTACTCCAAATATTGAGAGAGCTTGTATAAAATGTCTTAAAACGACGTGAGAAGAAATATTTGTCCTCATAATTGAAACAAACATTTACTCCCTTTTTGTAGACAAATCTGGAGATAATTGATCATCCTGCAGCAGATTTAGAGAAAAGTCGTCTTTATTTTAACGGAGTCTAAATCAGCTGATAAGAAAGCGAGTGAGAGTCTGAGGTTAGAGAAGGAGAAGAGAGGCAGCTCTACCTGAACGTTTGTCTTGTCGGCCCGACCCACAGACGAGAGGAAGAGGAGAAGGAGGAGGAAGAGGAAGAGGAGGGGGGAGTGGAGAGAAAAAAGAAAGTGAAGCAGAGACAGATTACTGTGGTGCACGGCGACTTTCCAGAGATCCTCTGCAGCCAAAGCAAAAACCTCCTTCATGCTTCAGCTGGACTCCCCTGACCCGCCAGAACCGAGCCCTAAATATAGCAGAACTGCTGCTCAGGGACGCATTTATGATTTATCGGCTCTTAGGCTCCCTGAAGACGTCCCCGCTAAGAGGCGGTCAGAACCAGCAGGAGGAAACTCTCCTCAGCGCTCAGCTCCATCTCCAGAACCCGAGCCATGGTGGTTCTGCTGGTTCTGCAGGACGCTGGTTCTGCAGGACTGGAGCTACAAAATAATCTTTGGCTCTTTTCTTAATTGGATCCTAATTAGTGTCGGAGCTGACGGCCTCAGAATAAACCGTTTTCTTCCCGTTTTACTCCTCATCAGGCCCACAAATCAACAATTTAAATCATATATTAAAATATTTTAGTGACACTATAATAAAGAAATTCTATGTCTATGAATATCTAATTAATACAGAATTAAATCTGAAACAGAATCAATAATTAAAACTTGATTTCATTATGTCTGAAAGATATTAAATGTATTTGTTTATTTCTTATTTAATAGTCATTCATTAATCACTTTAAATTGTCACACACTGCAAAAAGGTATAAAAAGTAAGTAAAATCTTCTTGAAATTAGTGTATTTGTCCTGGATTTGAGCCGGTAAATAATCTCATCTGCCAATAGAATGGGTATTTTTACCCCTAAAATAAGATAATTGGGTTTACTGCACTTGAAATAAGATGATGGAGATGAGTTGTTCTTATTTTAAGTGCAAAATTCTTATTCCATTGGCAGATAAGCTTTTTTTACCTCCTCAAATCAAAGACAAATACACTAATTTCAAGAAAACTTTACTTACTTTATGCTTCATTTTTGCAGTGCAACGACTCAAATAGTCTCCAATGATTGGCCGATCTGCTAACCAATCAGGGTCTATGACAAATTTAACGACTTAATGATAAAATATTTATTATTTATCTCCACATGTAATTATGTATTGTTGATTTTTTTCAAATATGTTTTTTAATTATTAATGTGTGCATTTTATTTAAATGATCAAATATAAAGAACATTTACCAAATGCTGTGTTGACTTATTGGGTTGAGGTCATAATAATTTAAAAACTGACCAATTATAAATGATGATTAAAAACACATTTATGGCTTTTGCTAAAACATTACAAGCCAAATATGTTATTTTTAGTCTTTAAAGGGCAAAGGTACCCCCGTGGTAAAAGGTGGAAAATCAATTTTTTTTTCTCCATTTTTTGTATTTTAGACAGAAAAAATTTGTTTTATCTCATAAAACCATGAAAGTGACCAGAGGACTGAACTTTATTTTCTGTTTTCAGAGTTTCCAGCTGCTGCCGTCTGATTTAAGCTTCCTCCTCTCCAGGTCCTCTCACGTCTTTTTTATCCACGTCCTCCAGAACCACATGTGGGTTCTTTTTACCCAACAAACATCTCTGCTCGCTGTTCTCTCATATCTGGGACCTGCCTGCCGACAAACTCAACATTTCCACCAGAACCGGGTCGTACCTCGATCTGTTTGTAGTCACAGACGGCTTTGACGGGCGTGGCCCCGCCCAGCCGGGTCTCGGCGCTGCGCAGCCGGAGCTGGACCACCGTCTTGGCCCGTCCCACGAGGCTCGCCACCGTGCTGCGGTACTCAATCAGCTGCTCCTTCTCCTCCTAAACAAAACGACAGAAGCTTTTCACCAAAACTGGACCCGAAAGGTTCTGATCAAACTCAGCTGTGACGGTACGACGGATGAGAACAGAGAGAAAAACGGCTGTGAGGAACCGTCAGAACCACATATACTCGTACTAAGAGGCCGGTTCTGTAGTGCAGGTTCACGTATCGACCCACAGGTGGCGCCACACGGCAGAATTCAGACACTATTAAACAATACGGCTGAAGAAAAACGCCTAATTTCACCTGATTGGTCATTTTAACCAAAGTTAGAACCAGAGGGGGGCAGTAACTAGTTACTTTTACTCAGTTACATTTACTTTTTGAGCAAAATGTGCTTTTAGGAGTAGTTTTACTGCACATTACTTTTTACTTTTCCTTACCATACCATACCATACCATACCAGCTTTATTTATAAAGCACTTTAAAACAACCACAGTTGATACAAAGTGCTGTACAATCCAAAAACACAGCAAAATAAAAATAATTATAATTAAAAGTAGTTTAAAAACAAAGACATACACTTTAAACTAGATCTCGCTGGTGTTGAAAGCCAAGTTAAATAGATGGGTTTTAAGACGAGCTTTAAAAGTGGACAGAGAAGGGGCCTCTCTGACCTGCAAAGGTAAGTCTTGAGTAATATTACTACGCAAGTATTGCTGCTCTTACTTGAGTAAAATCTCTTGCTACTCTACCTGCTGTGAGTAACTTCATTTATAAAGAACAAACTTGTTTTAACCAAAAATGCAACAAAGAGACAAAAACCTGGAGTTTATGTTAAAGTGAAACTTCTTATTTTGTTATTTTAATGTTATTTTCTATCTGCTGGACTCATTGAAACATTTGGAGGTCAGATGAAAGAACAGTAAACAGACTGCAAAAAAGG
This sequence comes from Fundulus heteroclitus, assembly GCF_011125445.2. Classification (NCBI taxonomy): domain Eukaryota; kingdom Metazoa; phylum Chordata; class Actinopteri; order Cyprinodontiformes; family Fundulidae; genus Fundulus; species Fundulus heteroclitus. The sequence continues at coordinate 40,161,082 of NC_046373.1, read as the reverse complement.
AACTAAAGAAAGTATATTTTTCCTTGATTTGAGCAGCTAAATAAGACTATTTGCCAATTGAATGAGTATTTTTACCCTTAAAATAACAATTAGATATCCTGCTCTTGAAATAAGATGATGGAGATGAGTTGTTCCAATTTTAGGTGCAAAAATCTTATTCCATTGGCAAATAGTCTTATTTAGTTAATCAAATCAAGGAAAAATATACTAATTTAAAGAAATATGTACTTACTTTTAGTTGCCTTTTTGCAGCGTATTGGAAGTACTTTGTGCTGTTCTAACATACTGTATATACATGAACAGTTATAAGTATTGTTTTCAAGTTTAATGTTGAAAAAATGGTTTATAAAAATTTCTTCTACCTAAAGTTGTTATTTAGCAAATTTTTTTTCTTTTTTTAAATTCATACTTTAAAGTGGCAGAATTTTCCCATAACCTTATATTTTTGTCTGTCCAATTAGATAATTTTTTAAATATTAAATCCTCAGCTGTTACTCGGTAATTAGTTACTCGGTAATTAAATAGCCTTCTAACTGAATACTTTATTACTCTTATTTGAGTACAAGTTTTGGCTCCTCTACCCACCTCTGCTTTATGACATTACTAAGAAAACTTTCTCCTAATGGGTCTCCTCACACTTTTTACACACTCAAAGTAAATTTTTCTTGAAATTAGTGTATTTTTCCTTGATTTGAGCAGCTAAATAATACTATTTGCCAATGGAATGAGCATTTTTACCCCTAAAACAAGATAATTAGATATCCTGCACTAGAAATAAGAAGATGGAGACGAGTTGTTAAGATTTTAGGTTCAAAAATCTTATTTCATTGGCAAATAGTCTTATTTACCTGCACTAATCAAGGAACAATTTTCACCTACTAGTTTTCTTTTTGCAGTGCAGATGATCACTGCACAGTTACACCACCCATCTCCCTTTCCCCCTTCTATACCTCCATCAATCCTCTCTGGGGTCTTCCCCCTCCTCCCCAGAGTTTGGACCCGAGCGGACTCGGCGTTTCCTAACTCGGCCGCTGGCCATTAAACATTTAACCGGGAGCTCTTGGCCCTGACGGCTAGGATTGCATTTGCTCATCATCTCGCCCCGAAGAAGAGGAAGCCATCAAAGATTCATGGCGGAGAGACAACAGGGAGGCAGGAGGGTCAGGATGAGCGGGGAGGCGGATGAAGACGCGGATAACAGGTCTGTGGTAAAACCTATTTTCTCCATTTGCACCTGAGAGATGAATTTCACAGCCGGAGACGAAGCGCTGCCGTCAGAATATCAGCAGCAGGTCGGCTGGAGCTCGATTTACGGCAACCGCAACGTGTGCAAACTGAAACAGAGCGACTAGAGGAACCATTTGATTTCTTCTTTCTTTCAGGGCCGGAGGAAGAGGAAGACTGAAGTGTGACATTTGGCGGCAAACAGGTACAAGACCTCCTGTAGGAAACGGAGCGAATCGAGCTGCAAACGCTGTTAACGGAAATTAATTTAAAGTTCAAACAGAAGCCCAGCGGCAGATTTATCTGAAGCACAACGTGCAATAAAAGCTCATAGTTGCAGTTTAAATCCTCCTGAACTCTCTGTAGTTATGCTGCTGGAGGACATCAGGACCACTTTCCTCTCACTCTGCAACTTTCTCCTACTACTCTCCGATTGACTATGTGGCTGAGGGGTGGCGGGGCAGTTCTGTTACAGTTAATCGCCTCTCAGTCTGACCCGACTCCATGAAGAGGATATGTCTTTTTAACGATATAAAGTCGTGTCTCATCTTCCCGTCTGTGTAACTGCTTGTGTAATGGTTACTACTCCCAGTTGTTGCAAATGAATCAACCTTCAGGGACCCGCTAAAGCCTAAAGCTCCCGGTTTACCGGTGCGTCTACATCCTAAACCTCACCGACGGCCATGAGGTCTGGACTGAAAGAATCTCCCTTTGGGGGATTTTTTGGGCACGTTCCTCTGGGAGGAGACCCTGCACTGCAAAAAGGAAACAAGAGAAGTCAAATTTTCTTGAAATGGGTCTATTTGTCCTTGATTTGAGCAGGTAAATAAGCTTATCTGCCAATGGAATAAGATGTTTGAACAACTTATCTCCATCATCTTATTTCTAGTGCAGTAAATCCAATTAACTTATTTTAGTGGTAAAAATACCCATTTCATTGGCAGATAAGATTATTTACTGACTCAGATCAAGCACAAATACACTAATTTCAAGAAAATTTTACTTTGTTTTTATTCCCTTTTTACAGTGTGGGGAAGACCCAGAACTCGCTGGAAGGACTATAGATGCCACCTGCACTGCAAAAACTGAGCTAAAATAAGTCAAATTTTCTTGAAATTAGTGCATTTATCCTTAATTTGAGCAGCTAAATAAGATTATCTGCCAATGGAGTGAGTATTTTTTACCCCTAAACTAAGATAATTAGATATACTCCACCTGAAATAAGATGGTAAAGATGAGTTGTTCCTATTTTAAGTGCAAAAAATCTCATTCCATTGGCAAACCATCTTATTTACCTTCTCAAATCAAGGACAAATACACTAATTTCAAGAAAATGTTAATATTTTTAGTTTAGTTTTTGCAGTGTGGGAACACCTAGGAACTCCCAGAACGATGGAGGAGGCCGCTGGGGAGCGGGAGGTCTGGCTTATAAGCCCATAACGACTGCTGGACGGCCGGCGTTGCTTTATTTAATCAATGACTGACTTAAACCCGGGTTTTCTGAATGAAGGTCAGATACCATGGAGTCCTGCAGCAGGTCCTCCAGTTTGCTCAGCCTGCTGTTCTTGTCGCAGGTATACTGCCTCTTTATCGTTTCCTGAAGCTGGCGGAGAAACGACTCGCAGTCCTTCGCGTCACTCATGAACTGCAAGAAAGCAGAGAAACAGGCGTCAACAAACCCAACGATGCTTTCACCTCACGACGCGAGGAGGAAACCTGGAGGGCAGAGATGCTGTTAACTCCAGAGGGTCCAGGAACTCACCTGGAAGTAGGCGGCGTTGTCTTTGAGATGCTGCTCCACGCAGACACACAGCTCCTCCACCCACTGCCACTGAGTCTGCAGGGCGGCGCTGTAGGCCTGGAAACACACACCGCCGGTCAGCGAGCGCACACACAGAAAACCCCACATAGAGGTGGGAAACAGCCGGAGCTGCACGGGACGTCGAATCAGGACTGCTTGGAAGCAATATTTGATAATAAATTATATTATTATGCTCCATGCACACTTATTCTGGATGCCGGTAACAAATGAGTCTGGTTGGATTGAAACAAGAATCAGGATAAAGATGAAAAACAGCACTACCGATCAACTTTAAGGTTTTCTAGCATTTTGTTTTCTATTTTGAATCGAATAATCCCATAATAAACATAAAGAATCACATTAATTCCACAGAAGAGTTTTACAGGAAATATTATCTGCAGGCATCCTGAGCCGGTGTCTGTCTGAGAAAACGGTAAAACGCAGTGAAATTTGATTCAGATTAACATTTTTATAAAGTAGAAATAGAAGAGCCTTTAAATTAATCAGCTTTTACAATCAGTAATAAAGATGATGTTTGATAGGAAGTATTCATTCACTGCAAAACTTGAACTAAAAATAAGCAAGATTTTCTAAAAAAAAAAAGTAGTGTATTTGTCTTTGATTTGAGCAGGTAAACAAGATTATCTTCCAATGGAACAGGATTTTTGCAATTAAAATAGGAACAATTCATCTCCATTCTTTTATTTCTAGTGCAGTATATCTAATTATCTTATTCTAGGGGTTCAAATAATACTGTCATATTCTCCTGCTCAAATCAAGGACAAATACACACATTTCAAGAAATTGTCACTTATTTTTAGTTCCCTTTCTGCAGTGTTTATAACTGACAACTTGAAGTGGGGGGTCCAGAATGATCTTTTTATCGTTAAATAAGCCCAACGGGTATTTTATTTTATTTTTAAAAGATGCAAAATTAAAATCCAGAAGAAGCGAGCCGACTCTGGAGAAACAGCGCCTTCAGAAATCCCTGTTTAGCATTTTACCGAGAAAACCGAGCGTCTTTTCTGCTAGGCACTCACATATATTATTTTACATTTTTTTTAGGTATGTTTTCTACATAGTAGACAGAGTTTGATGCATTAAATTACTGAAAATTGTGAGCAACCCCTATAACTATAAGTTTTGAAATCCAATTGAATTTATTCGCAGCACTTTTAAGATCAACTGCTGTTGGCTAAAGTGCTGCAGACAAAAATGACATAATTAAAAGTTAAAAACATAAAATAAAATAATAAAACCATAAGTTAACTCCCATGCTGCATTAACAACCAGTGTTTAACAGGTTTAGATCTGAATCAGCGCTGGGTTTTTATTGAATTCTACTTTTTATAGAAGAATTTTATTGTATCCTAGACATGGTAGATGTATAATTTACTTTATGCAATTCAAACAATAAAATAACCAGAAAACTCCTCCCTGACCCTCATTACAAACGTTGCACCAGTTTATAAATATCATCATGGGTTTATTATGATGATTATTTATTAGCCAGAAGTACACTGCAAAAATAGAACTAAAAATAAGTAAAATTTTCTTAAAATGAATGTATTTATCCTTGATTTGAGCAGGTAAATAATACTATTTGCCAATGGAATAAGATGTTTGCACATAAAATAAGAACAATTCATCTCTATCATCTTATTTCAAGTGCAGTTTATCTAATTATCTTTTTATCTCATTCCATTGGCAAATAATCTTATTTACTTGCTCAAATCAAGGGAAAATACACTAATTTCAAGAAAATTTTACTTATTTTTAGTTCTATTTTTGCAGTGTAGTTTCAGTTAAAGAATGGATCATTATTAAATTCTGCATTTTGTGCTGTAAATTACATTTTTGTTGTTTTTTTGTTTGTTTTTTTTAAGAAAATATGTCCCAAAAACTACGTTTAACTCTAAAGATTCAGTCTTGACTCCATCACTTGTCTGACAGCCACAGCAGGAGAGGACCGGGCTACAATCTCAACGAACCAAGGAACGGTTGGCATAGCGACACGTTTCTCTCCGTAAGGTTTACCTCCACGGTCTGTTTGGCCGGATGGTTCTCCTCACAGAGGTGGGCGGCCGTTTCCTGCAGGGATCGGATCACTTCCTGTTTCTCTGCCAGCTCCGACCTCGTCTCCTGGAACCAGAACGTTTAGCCATCAGGGTGCGTTTAATTTATGCGTGACAGGTTACGGCCGTCTCCCTGACCGCCTCGACCCGCTCACCTCGTACATCTCCCTCTTGGCGGCCATGTTGGTGTTGTTGTGGCTCCAGTCGAAGGAGATCTCCTCCTCCTCCCGCTCGTTCAGCCAGATCAGCTCCTCGGTGCAGCGAGACACGAAGGCGTGCAGACTCTCCAGGCTCTGCAGGCGGCACGACGAATGTTCCTACAGAAGTTACACAAACATCACGCTGAGCGGCGCCCAGAGGTGTCAAGCAACCAAGTACAAATACTTTGTTACCGTACTTAAGTACACTTTTTAGGTATCTATACTTTACTCCATTACTTATTTTTCTTCCTACTTCTGACTTCTGCTCATTACATTTTCACACAAGTATCTGTACTTTCTATTCATTACATTTTTAAAACAAACGTTACTCGTTACTCTTGGCTTCAATTTATAAATATTTATTTCACGCAATGTGCGCCATCCAATGCAGATAATTGGCGCCATCCACACCTAGTGAGAACTAGTGTAATTGGATGAGTCATATAACGCAAACACTCATTGGTTAGCTATTCTATAGCTGTTCTCTCTCTCCCTCCACACACAAACTACATAGAATGTTTTTGCACCAAAGGATATAGTTTACCTTAGGTATTTGATGGAACTCACACATTCATGTTCTGGCAGTTCTGCAGGCTTGAATACTACCTCTGTTTGGAATTGAATTCCAATAAAGTTTGAGAGAGAACATGCTCCTTGAGTGACTTTGTCTTTGACTAATGGGTTAATGATTATGTTGTGTCTTGGGCCACATGTAGAACTAATCAGTGTTTAAATTAAGCTTTCAATTAATATAGAGGCATTTTTTTTAAAGGTTACTTTATACTTTTATACTTTAAGTAGTTTTTGGAGCACATACTTTTTCACTTTTACTTGAGTAAAGAGGTCAAGTTGATACTTTAACTTTTACCAGAGTGTTTTTAAACTGCAGTATCTATACTTCTACTTAAGTAACAAATGTGTGTACTTTTGACACCATTGGGGGCGCCACAAACATGCTGCGCTCGGGTCCAGCTGCTGGTCGGCCTGAGATATTAACCACGATAACGCTTTTCATGTGTTTCATTTATGTAATGCATGTCTGATGTTGAAAGCATTAAAAGATGTGCTTTTTCAGTCCATCTCTACATCTTTATCCATCTAAAACACTCCTGAACCTGCAGGAAACGGTACAAAACTAAAACTTCTGCAGAGGAACAGGCGTTGAAAGCAGGAAAGTGGAAGCAGGGATGAAAAAAAAAATTAAAAACACGGGGAGCAGATGGAGAATCCTGCTGCCATGCTGTAACGGGATTAACTGGGAATCGTTTCTGGGCGCTCACCAGTAGCTTGCAGTACTGGTGCTCCAGTTTGGCCAGGGTTTCAGAGTAGCTGCCTTTAAAGTTTGGAGACACTTTGGCCTGATGGAGACAAAGGAAACCTGGATTATCCACCGTTATGAGCTTTAACACAAGGCTCGCCCCGCTGGGTGACGTTCACCTCGTAGCTGCGCGCCTCCTGCAGGCTGCTCTGCAGCTCCTCCACAGCCGTGTGGATGGTGTTGTGCTCCTGGAGGTTCTTCTCTACTGAGGCGAGGTCTGCGCCCCATTCAGCGCCCTCCAACAGCTCCTGAAACAGATGCATCATAACGTGGATCTGCATAAACCTCGTTGTTACGGTGAAAGTGGAGATTAATGAGGCACGCGTGTCATAACGGAGCGTTTCGTCCCGGTTCTGCTACGTTTCTCGTTAGCCTCTCGTGTTTCGCACGTAGAACCCAGCAGACCCGTTAAAATGTTCCGGTTCCCACAGTGACGACAGATTTAGCAAACAGTCTGACTAAAGCTTTAAGCGTTTAATTTCCCATCCCTCTCCCTCCTTTCTGCACCCGATAACAGGCGGGAATCGCCATAGCAACCAGAGCCTGAGCATTTTTTAAACCTCTGGCTACTTTTGCTATCGGGACTAAAAGAAAGCCATTAGCAACATCAATAATACTTCTGACCAGCATCTGATCATCATCCCATTCTGATCCGTTTTATTTCACCTTAAACTGATGGGTCACAACATGCATGTTTTTCCAGCCCTGTTGCCTCATTAAAGGCTTTTACTCAATAACAAAGTTGTATTCGTCCACAATGTCCACTCTATTGACATTATGGACGTAGAAGTAAAGAAAAATTTTTTTATTTCCCTCCTGAAAATCTGAGTCTAATCTATGGGGTAACATAACTGTCAATAAAAACGTATGCATAGGTGTCTACATTTGAAAATGTAAGTCAATAAACATGAATTTAAGATCTGTATTTGTTCTTGTTGTCAACTCATACATACGCGTGACATCAGATGTTACATATGTAAGAATACAACTTTAGAACAAAACAAGTACGAATATCTGATTTACGAGACTAAAACCCCTGATTAAACTGTTATATTTGTAATTTGTACTTGTAAATTAGGGATTTGTACTGGTAAATTAGTAATTTTGTACTGGTAAATTTGTAATTTTGTACTCAAATTTGTAATTTTGTACTCAACTTTGTAATTTTGTACTCAACTTTGTAATTTTGTACTCAACTTTGTAATTTTGTACTCAACTTTGTAATTTTGTACTCAACTTTGTAATTTTGTACTCAACGTTGTAATTTTGTACTCATAAATTATTGTACTCATAAATTTGTAATTTTGTACCATTAAATTTGTAATTTTGTACTCGTAAATTAGAGATTTGTACTCAAAAATTTGTAATTTTGTACCATTAAATTTGTAATTTTGTACCATTAAATTTGTAATTTTGTACCAGTAAATTAGGGATTTGTACTCGTAAATTAGGGATTTGTACTCGTAAATTAGGGATTTGTACTCGTAAATTTGTAATTTTGTACTCGTAAATGTGTGATTTGTACTCGTAAATTAGGGATTTGTACTCAAATTTATGATTTGTACTTAGAAATTTGTAATTTTGTACCATTAAAATTGTAACTTTGTACTCGTAAATTTGTTTTTTTTTACTTGTATGCATTCTTACAAAGTTGTAACTTGTATTTATAACTTCTAAACTTGTATTCTTACATTTGAAACCTCTGATGTCACACGCATGTATGAGTTGCATACATTTATATTGACAGCTATCTCACCCCATACTAAGCACCTAAAATGATAATTGTTCCAGTAACGGACCCGCTGAATCACCGGTCTGTCGTTTATAGGTTTATAATAACCTAAAATGGTCCCTGCTGGTAGAACCTTAGCATGCCAGAGGCTGACCTGTGTCTCCTCCACCCATCCCAGCAGCTCGTAGATGAATCTCAGGCTTCCTTCGTCCTCCGAGGACGACATCGCCACCAGCTGGGAGCGAGCCGTCGGTCGCCGCAGGAGAGCGGCTCCGGCTGCTCCCACGGCTCCCAGCAGCGTCTGGCCCAGAGACAGGCCTCCGTCCGTGGCTCTCTGCCAGGGCGGCTCGGTGGCGGTGGGGCCCAGGGCCTGGGAGAAGTGGCCCTTCCTGTAGACGCTGGCGCACTGCAGCCGGAGGGAGACCAGCTCCTCCTGAAGGCGGGAAACTCTGCGGAAGACGGGCAGAAATCATTCAGCCGCTCGTACACCGCGTCACAAACACCAGAAACGCTATGAAATATCAACCGGAGTTGTTATTTATCCACGTATATTTGAGTGTTTCTGGTAAAAACAGAAGCAGCGGAGGCGTGACGTAGCTCCGCCTTCCAGACGCTCTGCCGCTGTTCTTCTCTGAACCTCTTGTCTTCAGGAAAAGGTGAGACGGTGTTTTTTTACAGGAGGCAGAATCGGTTTAAGGTGCAGGGTGCAGCCAACATGTTCACATCAAACCCGATTTAAAGCGGATTAAATGTGATTCAGAAGAAACTCAACCGCACTGCAAAAACAGAACTAGAAGTAGAAGTAAAATGTTCTTAAAATCTGTGTATTTGTCCTTGATTTGAGCAGGTAAATAAGATGATTTGCCAATGGAATAAGAATTTTGCACTTAAAATAGGAACAATTCATCTCAATCATCTATTTCAAGTGCAGTATGTCTAATTATCTTATTTTAGGGGTCAAAATACTCATTCCATTGGCAGATAATCTTATTTACCTGCTCAAATCAAGAATAAATACACTAATTTTAAGAACATTTTACTTATTTTTAGATCCGTTTTTGCAGTGCATTCTCTATAATAATCACCATAAAACACAATTAAACTGATTTAAAATCCACAAAAAGTATTAGAATATTTTACATCATTTACAAACTTGGACTCATCATTAAACCTTCTTCCAAAGCCAAGAGAAAAAAAGGCCATAATTCCATTTATTTACACAATTAGCAACAAAATGAATGACTAAATTAAGAGAATGAGCAGAAGTTCTGGTTAAAGCCGGCTACTTCAGACTCACCTGAAGGCCAGCTGATCCACCTGGTAGTACTTCTCCTCTCGAAGGATTTTCAGATCCTGCTCGTTTTGTCTGATCAGCGCCTCGCAGTCCTGCAGGTAGCACGCCATTTCTCCCTCGCACTGCGCCGCCTCGCCGCTCTCGGCTCGGGACATGTCCTGCAGAGCAGAGGACGCAGAAATCCTTTCATTTCCCCCACAGGCTGCAGCAGTGCAGCTCACAAACACTGACCATTCAGGTCCCAGAGGTCACAACATGAACACCCCCCATTTATTTCCTGTGCATCTGCTCCCATGTCAGGCCTAGATGTTTATATACTGCTAAAAATATTCTTCTCTGTTGATTTTTCTGCGCCAATTATCAGAAAATTAATAAATCCTGAGTCAGGAGGTCAATTATGTCCTGCCGATGAACCCTGATGCTTATTTAACTGGAGGAATTTGTGCCGTAATCATCTTTGCTTTTTCCTGTTTAATAGGTTTCTGCTTCTTGGTTTAAGGTCATTTCTCTTGCGTCTTGTTGGGTTTTGTGTTCTGTTGGGTTTGAGGAAGTGAGTCTGTTTTCCAGGCTACTAGAGGTCCCGGGATTATAAAACCTTACACTGAAATAAAGGAGCTAATTAGGGCTGGGTGTCATTTAGGATGAGTCAATTCGATACAATTCTCTATATAGCTCAGCTTGATTTGACTCCAGTATCGATATTTATTACTTTCAAATTAATGCTCAAAGTCATTCAACCAACAAAACCAGCCAAATTTTATATTTATGTTGTATTTATTGAACATTTATTGATATATTAACAGGAAAATAAAGTTCAATGCATTTAACGTATCACAGAAACCAAAAATGTCCCAAACGTCTGATTTTAGGGATGAAGGAGCTTCTAAAATCCTGTCGGCCGTTCCACAAATCCGTCTCACTTCCTCGCTGTGAACAGTAATGGCTGTAATAACGCCCCCTAGGGGTTGGGAGGTATATCGATATTGAAAGCCAGAATATCGATATTAAATCATTTTTAAAAACATTGATATTAATCTTTGTATCGATTTTTATGCACAGCCCTAGAGATAATGAAGAAAATGACTTGGCCTTGTGAGCAATAATGGATATGCATGAAGGAGAAAAAGAGGTTAATTAGAGAGGCACAATATATCGGCATTAACGTCGGTATCGGCCGATATTTATCAATTTTTAATTCCCGACGAATATTAACAGACTATGTTTATTTCTATCATGTAGCCACTGTCTCTGGTGGGAGGCGTGGCCATGTGGTGTTTGTTTGGTCATGTGACTGCACTGCAAAAATGGAACTCAAAATAAGTAAAACTGTCTTGAAATATTGCATTCGTCCTTGATTTGAGTTGGTAAATAAGATTTTCTGCCAATGGAATGAGCATTTTAACCCCTAGAATGAGATAATTAGATATACTGCGATTGAAATTAGACGATGGAGATGAGTTGTTCCTATTTTAAGGGCAAAACTCTTATTCCATTTGCAGATTATCTTATTTACCTGCTCAAATCAAGCGCAAATACACTAAATTCAAGAAAAGTTTACCTATTTTTAGTTCAGTTTTTGCAGTACAAAATGGAGGGGGGGGGTGTAAACTTTAGCAGAGCAGCAATGTTAGAGATGAGGTTGTGTTTTTACTGTGTCAAAAAGATAAATAAAAATAATGTCAGCATATATTGGTTATTGGCTACAACAGAAATATTAGTATCTGGATATGAAATATTAGGCACGAATTTTAGGCTTCCCTAAAAATCCATGATTGTTCACTTTATTCCGTTTATTTATTAGTTTATATCTTTTTTTCTTACTAAGAATGTTTTAGAAGTTTAAGCAGGAACAGAAAAAGCCCAGAAAACAAAAACAAACCACTGCCAATAAAAAAAAATCTATTACTTTTTATTATTTCTTTAATTTTTATTGATTATTAGATCTTCTCTTCTATGCTCTATATTTTTTCTCTTTCATTTTTTTTTCTTTTTACATCACATTTTCACAATTCACTTCCTCATCTACTTGAATATATTCTAAATTTTATTCCGTTTCTTGATTCTGGCCAGGTCCTCCTCCTGAAAGAGCTCCGTCTCAGTGGGTCTCTTTTGCCTGGTTATTATATAAAGTTTTTATAATAAAAAAATGTTTTTATCACTGCAAAATGGTAACTAAAAGTAAGCAAAAGTTTCTTAAAATCAGTATATTTTTTACTTGATTCGAGCAGCTAAATAGGACTATTTGCCAATGGAATGAGAATTTCTACCCTTAAAATAAGATAACTAGACATCCTGCACTTGAAATGAGATGATGGAGATGAATTATTCTTATTGTAAGTGCAAACATCTTATTTGGTTGGCAACTTTTAGTTCCCTTTTTGCAGTGAGATGCATAAAGTTATCAGAGGGGATTTCCTGTCAGTGTGTTTATTCTGTGCCACTGATTTAAAATCTTTTATCGTAATGATTTCTGTTGAGTAACGAATAAGAAGCTTAATCTAGGATATTTATTAAGAGAGTTTCTGTTTCCAGGATAAATGGGGGAATATCTGCAGGAAGCAGGAAAAATCGTGGGTAAATATTTGATGTCCCCTCTGAGACGTCATACACTGCAAAAACAGAACTAGAAATAAGTAAAATATTCTTAAAATGAGTGTATTTGTACTTGTTTTGAGCAGGCAAATAACACTATTTGCCAATGGAATGAGATTTTTGCACTTAAAATAGGAACAATTCATCTCCATCTTCTTATTTCAAGTACATGATGTCTAATTATCTTATTTTAGGGGTCAAAATACTCATTCCATTGGCAGATAATCCATTTTACCTACTCAAATCAAGGATAAATACACTAACTTTAAGAAAATTTGACTTATTTTTAGATCCATTTTTGCAGTGTAAAGCCATGCAGCTACGTGTAATGTTTACTCCAACCCTGAACCAGACGCTGAACGCAGGCGGACTCACAGCCTGAAGCGTGTTCTTAGCCAGGGTCAGCTTCTCCTCGCAGTCCACAGCCGTGTTCTGGATCTTGTTGGCTCGCTGCAGCAGCAGCTCCACCCTGAAAAACACGCACAGGTTCAGCGGGAACGCCTCTGAGACCACGCCGTGAGGACGGCAGCTCCATGCCGAGTGTTTCCGCACCTCTCCACAGCCGGCCTGAGGGCCTTCTCCCTCTCCAGCATCTCCAGGATGAGCTTGCCCCACTCCTCCTCCAGCTCGTTGGGATGGAGGCCGTGAGGGAGCTTAATGCGGCCGAACTCGACCCAAACCTGGGGGACAGCAACAGATCATGAGTCTGTGGGGAGGATCAGCTGAGCGGGAACACAGGAGGAGCTTTTGTTTTGAGTCCCGCTGCTCCACAGGGGGAGCAGGCTTTGCTTCGGGGACCAACGCGAGCACAAAACCGATCCGGCCGGGAATCGAACCCGTGACGCGCGGCGCGCCCCGTGTCCGACGGCGCTCACCTCCAGCAGCTTGTAGAGGTGCTCGATGTGAGACTTCTCCGCCTCCTTGGCGGGGATCTCCGTCTCCTTGAAATGGATGTACTCGTTATAAAGTGCCTGCAGGAGGAAACAGAGACAGATCAAACCGCCGCTCCTTTAAACTGACGCAGCTAAACAACAACAGGATCTGATGAGCTCAGGTTAGCAGAGCTGTCACAAGTATTCACATCTATTACTCAAGTTAAAGTACAGATAATAGGGGTTAAAAATACTTCTGTAGAAGTATCAACTCAAACCTTTTACTCACGTATAAAAGTAATGGGTATAATAAAGAAGTAATCCCTCCTCCCATTACTATAACTGTTTACTATTTAGTTTTATTGAAAGGATCCCCATTAGCTACTGCTATGCTGCAGCTATTCTTCCTGGGGCCCTGAAAAAATATATACATTAAAAACAAAACAAAGAATACAACAAATAATTAATTGAATAATTACTATGATGTTAATATTTAAAAAAAATTGGGATTGGCTGTTTCAACCACATATATGTCCATTGAAAATGAGTCGTTTAGTACAATGCAAATATATTAAAGGTGCATAGCCACGTTATTTGACCTTTTTTTATTTATACGTCAGTAGCTCACTCTGTTTGCATACAAACTATTTATGAAAGATTATCACGTCCTTCTGCTGTATTAGTTGTTATTTTGGTGTTATACACTTTGTTTTTGCTCAATTTGTTAGAAAATAAAGCCGTTCCTGTTTATTTACGATTTAAACGGAAGTACGTACTGCACATGCACATGACGCAGAACTGACTGACGTGAGTAAATGTTCTGATATGAGGCTCTTAAAGTTGCTGTAGATCGGTTTATTTAATTAATAACGTTGGTCTTTATCACGCAGAGCTGCTGCTTTACTGAGAGGCGTTGTAGAGGATCAAGCTCGGTCAGGTATTATTTAATTTAGTTTAATTAATTAAGCAAACCGGCGTTATGATAGTTCTGCGATACTGTCACTAGATGGCGCCACATCTGTTTATATATTTGTTAATCACGGCCGAGAGCGAATTGTTTTTCAGCTCAGAAAGGACCATCAATATGGATACTTGCTGTATATAACCTTATTTTATCATGCTCAAACAGTTTTTAGTCTTTTTTATGAACATATCAGGTGGCTATATACCCTTAAAAAGGTCCATATAAGTGCAATACTGAGCATCAACATGAGTGTCATGCCTATTAGTATTGGAACAAAAAGTCAAACTTGACATTTTATCAATAACCTTTTACTTGTTATTATTGGGATGTAAATGAACGTTTAAGCGTAGCTACAGAACTTGATGGCAACAGATGTAAGACTTGAAACATGGACTCTGCATCACACATGCACAGAACTGAACTTTATGGCCATTTCGCATCATTACTTTGCACTGCCAACGTTGCTGAACTTTTATGATCAATTTAAATTTAAAAGTACACAACTGAACGTTTACTGCGTTTTTGCACCATTATCTTTACACTGTAAACATGTTGAAACATTCTTCTGCACAATTTTTTAATAACTGTTTTTCTCCTGCACTGTTACATTATTATCACTGCTGCTCTTTATATTGTAATGTTACTTTATTTCAATTGCAATCTCATTACATTGTCATAAGCTGTATGCAATGTAATTTCGTTTTTTATGCACTCTGAGGACACAAAATGACAATAAAGTTCGTCTAAGAAAATGTATGGTTGTCTGCGTACAGCTGACCGTGTTGTCAAAATTAATGATTAATCCTAGAAGGAAAATAGCAAATAATCCTAAAAATGAAATGTTCTTCTGTTACATTTTGTTCTTCGTTCTGTTGGGGCGCTTGGCAAAAAACTCTGGTGCCTCCAACCACAATCAAAATCACTCTGTTCGGGTAGCGATATTTATCTGAATATTTATTGTTTTTTTATTGACTGAAACAGCAGCAGAATGAAAACAAGCTGAAATAAAATAGAAGTAATGAGACTATTTTCAAAATGTATGGAGTAGAAGTCAAATGTTGGCTGAAAAATAATTACTCCACCAAAGTATAAATAACCAAAATCACTACTTAGGTGAAGGAACAAAGTATTTGTACTTAGTTGACACCTCTGGTCATTAGTGACACTGATTTTTAAGCCATGTTAGCAGATTTGGTCCTCAGAGTTTCTAGTAAACGAGAATCAGCGATGTAGTAAAGTTTTCATGCTTTTCAAAATAAAATAAAAATATAAAAACTAAAAAGACAATTAAAACAAAATCTGCATGAAACATAAAAGCTACTTACAGGAAAACGCAGAGTAAAATTGAGCAGGTTAATCCGGTCGCTCACCTTCAGTTCAACGGGGTTCTGGGGGAAGTTCCTGTGGGCCATGAGGGCCGCCTGCTGCCGGCACCACTGCAGCAGAGACGAGAACCCGGACCGGTACTCCGACCAGCGCTGGTCCACCTCCTGGAGACCAGGAAGGAGACATGCTTTTACTCTGAAGGTAAAATCGTCTGTTAAAGTCAGAGAAAGCAAACAGGTCGTACGTGCGCGGCGATGCCCTCTCCTCCCTCGGGGATTTTAGGGAAAGCGTCGTAAATGGAGGAGACGTACGTGATGACCGACTTCTCGTCCGGAGACGGAACGTCAACGTCTGAGGAGAACATCAGAGAGGAGAAATATTCACGTTAAATCAAACAGGTGGACACAAACAGGAAGATTATCTCAGAAAAATATAAAGTTTGAAGCAGAGGTCGTTGCAAGTGACGACTAAAATAAAATTAAACTGAAATCTTAGATTGTCTTAATGTCAATAACTATTTGGTTAGACACAGGAGGCAGATGCTGCAATTTGAGCTCACATCATTAGTACTTTTCTGCAGGTAAAATGTTCTTGACTTTGAGAAGAAGTCTGGAAAGCTGCAGGGTGACAAACAGCCTTGTTTAGGTTTAGTTATCGCATCTGCAAACAGTCCTCACCGCAAAAAGGGAACGAAAAGTGAGTAAAATCTTCCTGAAATGAGCGTATTTGTCTTTGATTTGAGCAGGTAAATATGATTTTCTGCCAATGGAATGAGTATTTTGACCCTTAAAATAAGATAATTAGATAGACTGGACCTAAAATCAGATGATGGAGATGAGTTGTTCTCATTTTAAGTCAAAGAATCGTATCCCATTGGCAGAAAATCTTATTTACCTGCTCATATAAACGACAAATACATTAATTTCAAGAAAATTTTACTTACTTTTGGTACATATTTTGCAATGTTTTGCAATATTATCAGGCTCAATATTCAGGATAATAAATATTAGTGCCTCCAAACAGAGCTGTGCAACAATATTAATGTTAATATTATTGTTATTAATAATATTATAACATTTTTAGAGTAAGGAAGCATTGGTGCTGACAAGGGTACTGATAGAGCTAATCAGAGCAACCACAGCAAGATCTTCAGAATAAGAGCACCTAATTAAGATTTGCATATAGAATAAAGCCTTCATGTACGCTTATGGGGTGAGATGCTCTGGTTTCATTTAAAACACAATCATCTGCATACATAGATTTCTTTTCCTTCTAATGTTATGAACTAAAAAAAAAAGAAGTAAAATCTTCTTGTAATTAGTGTATTTATCCTTGATTTGAGCAGCAAGGTTAAATGATCTACCAGTGGAATAAGATTTTTGCCCTTAAAATAGGAACAACTCATATCCATCATCTTATTTCAGGTGCACTATATATATAACTATCTTATGTTATGGGTCAAAATACTCATTCCATTGGCAGATAATCTTATTTATCTGCTCACATAAACAACATATTCGGTCATTTCAAGAAGATTTTACTTACTTTTAGGTCCCTTTTTGCAGTGTGGTGAAGACTTTGACTGGAACCAAACTAGCCGTCGTAATTAAGGACCTTCTGTGAGAAGATTTTTAAGCCGTTTTTATGTTAAAATGAAGAATGATACCCGCAGCACTGCAAATACGGAGCTAAAAATAACTGAAATATTCTTAAAATTAGTGTATTTTTCCTTGATTTGAGCAGGTAAATAAGATGATCTGCCAATAGAATAAGATTCTAAAATAATTCACGTAAAATAGGAACAATTCATCTCCATCATCCTATTTCAAGTGCAGTATATCTAATTATCTTATTTTAGGGGTCAAAATACTAATTCCATTGGCAGATAATCTTATTTACCTGCTCAAATCTAGGACAAAAACACTAATTTTAAGAACATTTTACTTATTTTTAGATCCGTTTCTGCAGTGAGGTTTTTTAGAGCTTAGGAGTCTTTTTATGCCTCAATAAAATAAAGCAGCTTTCTTTTAAAAAAAATTTCAAGTTCTGGACGGGAACAGAGCGGAGAAGCTGCCAAAGTCCAAATATAGACTTTTAGAGAGGAAATGTGGAGCAGGATTAGTTAGCATCACTTTAAAACATCACCAGGAAGGTCTGGCTGCTTGGCAGGAGAACCACAGGTTCTGTTTGATAATATTAGCAGAACGGTTCAGGTCCGGGGTCTCACCCTCGGCGTCCAGCAGCCGCGTCACCCCTAACGACTCGGCGATCTCGAAGGCCTGCTCCAGGTTCTGGTGGTTGCTCTGCCGGGCCACGGCCTCCATGTCGATGAGGTCCGGCCTGCAGGCAGAGAGGGAACAGGTCGGTGTCTGGGCGCTGGAACCGGACCGCAGCTCGACCCGCGGCGCGACCCGCGGCGCGCTCTCACCTGTAGCGGTGCAGCAACGCGTTGAACATGCGTCCGTCGCGCCACGACGAGCTGAAGTTGGTGCAGCGGAGGCCGGGGTAGCCCTCTGTGGCCTGCTGGCTCCATAGCAGCAGCTTCTCCTTGGCGGTGAGGTCGGCCGACTCGCCGCAGACGTAGATCTCAGAGATCTGGAGGAGAAACGGAGACAGTAAGACGACACGGCGCAGGAAAACGATTACGACGTGCGTCAGACAAAACGTCTGAAGCTCAAGATGTGGAGCTCAGTCTGAAAACCAGGAGGACCAAGTAGGGCTGGATGATACAGAAAAAAAAGCATCTCCATAAAATACAAATCATCTTGATTGATATCTATAATTATCAACTAATTCGAAACATGTATTTTAGGTGCAGCTTTGGTTATTTTATGTTGTTTTTAAATACAGACACAAACATTGAATTCAAACTAAACCCTTTATTTAACCAACTTTTTACCACATCAGCAAGTTTTTAAAAAAGAAAAAAAGAAAGCATGCTCTCTGAACTCTTTGAAGGGGGCGGAGCTTGGTTCCTGGATCTGCGTTGTGATTGGTTGAGAGGATGTAATGATGTAATGTTAACCTACACGATAGGCTAGAATGCAAAAGGAACAAAAACTGTTATTCTATTCAACTCTTTATTCATCCTTATATATATCGATATACGTCTATCGATTGATATATATCGTTATTGAATTATCGTCCTGTCCTAGGACCAAGGTGTCCTGAGGAGGAAGCAGGGAGGAAGTCCTCCTCATCCTCAGGGTGCAGATAAGCAACGTCTTTCTGTGTGGGCTTCCTCTTCAGTTTGGTGGTGAACCTGGATTAATTTGGCCATATTTAAATTAAACTAAACTCAAATCAAGCTAGTTCGAAGCATTTTTTCAGTTATCTCAGTCTGTACTGTCACTTTCTCTTTAACCTACTGTAAAAACTAGAAGTTTAGATTTAGTTATGAAGTCTAAACTCAGATCTGAGAGACGTCTCCTCTGTAATGTTTAGTTTCCAGTCAGAGAAGCAGTTGGATTATTTCACTGCCGTCCTCAGAGACCAGCCGGTTACCAACAACAAGACACTAAAAGCAAAACTCTGCAAGCATTCTGCACTCTTAGAAACTCCAAGTACTCAACTAAATGTACTTAAGGGCTAAAAAGGATTTAGATATTAGATAATTCTTTATAAAGATATATATATATATATATATATATATATATATATATATATATATATATATATATATATATATATATATATATAGATGAGAAAAATGAAGCAGCTGCAGAAACAACACGTCAGAAATCATCTCAGTCACTCCTGCTGGTTCCTCTCGCCTCACCGTCTTTGACCATTGATACGGATAATTAGTTGGTTTGAGTTATGAAGTTTCATTCATGCATGATTAAATACATTTCTCCACTGCAGCATCTAAATGGACCCACTGCTCCCCCCCCCCCCCCCCCCCCCCGCCTTCTCTGCAGTTTTCCACCTTCCTTCGTGATCAACCTGCTCCTCGCCACATTTTAACTCTCGCTTCGTCAGAGACACAGAGAGGAACCTGGACTTAAAGAAATCATTAAACGTCTCCAGTGTGACGCACAAATGTTTCATGTATAAAACATTTCTTTATAAAAAAAAAAAACCACAGAGCATCTGACTGCCTTGTAATAAAAAAAAAACCCAGAACCTTCAGGCATTTATAGAGAGACACTTTTAGGATGTTTTTCTTCTTTTTCCAATAATGAAAGGTTCAGCTTTCATTCCATTGGGGTTATGTGAGGTAGCCATGAGCAGTCAGTATCTTCCCAGGAGACATCTTGTTCCTGGCCTTTTTTTGCACTATGGTGACATTTAATAAATGATTTCCTCTCAAAGTTAGGTTCATTTATTGCAGAGGTTCTAAAACTTTTACTGGCCAGGGACACCTGAGCAGCGATGGAATTTGTCCAAGGATCCCTTTAGATTCTCCATGCTGATAGTATTTTTTAAACAGCCTTTTGTACTGTTAAATACATTAGGATTTATGTATGTTTTTAAAAATATATATAAATACACCTAATATTAAAGGTTTGGTGGTGATCAGATATCTGACCCATCGTTACACTTTGTGCTATTTAGCTAGTTAGTTGGTCATCACAATTGATACATTTTCATCTATAAATTCCTTCTTGGTTTATTCGTCTTTAAACCTGAACTCTTCAACAGGAACTAAAAATGCTGCTTAAATTTCACTGAGAGACTTTATTACTCTAAAAAAAAAAAACATGTAAGTTCTCGCTCTTGCTCCTAAAGTATTTGTTTTTGTATTTTAAACATAGCAAAGCTGTATTTTAGTAATTCTGGTGTGGTTCTGTGAGTTTTTAAATATATGCTAACTAGAGATGCCCGATATTATCGACCAATATTAGCATAGTTATGTAATATCTGTCCATATCCTTATCGGTTTTCCCCCGATAATGAAAAGGTGAGAATATAATGCCTAAATTTTATGAAATATTCTGAAACGAGGACGCAACGCTCCTTAATGACAGTATCTAGTGGGGCGTCACAGTGAAGGTGGGTTATGCTTAAATTTTGTGACTGCCATGATGTGAAATTAGTTTATATCGGCATCGGCTTATATCGGAATCAGAAATTCATCGTTTGAAATATCAGCATATCGAATATCGGCAAAAAAAGGAAATATCGAACTTCCCTAATGCCAGCGTGTCTTTTCTAATGGAGACTAGCTGTATACTTAAAGGTTTATTCATTATAAAAAAAATACCTGCAGTAGAAAGCAGCCAGTGTGACCTCAGTTTAAGGACTAAAGAAATAAATCTAATGAGATGTTCAAACTCCCGCTACAACCAAATCGATGCTAACGCTAGCGCTAATCCCCATCTCTGACTTCAAGTAGGTCCGTGCGGCGCTTAGAGAGCGATTCTTTCCTCAACGCTGATTATTTTCCACTTTATCCAGAAACATAATTCCAGACTGGGATCTTTAAGAGCCTTTTATCATCACCGGGTTGTGCCAATAAACAAATGGGATCCTAATGTT
The DNA here is from genome assembly GCF_011125445.2 of Fundulus heteroclitus. Taxonomy (NCBI): domain Eukaryota; kingdom Metazoa; phylum Chordata; class Actinopteri; order Cyprinodontiformes; family Fundulidae; genus Fundulus; species Fundulus heteroclitus. The sequence goes on along the minus strand of NC_046373.1, from coordinate 40,140,203 downwards.
GTGTCCAGTGATGCTGCTGCAGATCAGAGAATAATTGTAGGTAGTGATTTTTTCCAGTGTTGAAAGGGAAAACAAACAAACAGATTCACTTCATCCAAAGAAAACCAAAGTTTCTCTTTCCTGGGGAACTTCTGGCAAAAACGCAGCTTCCATGGAAGCCAGTAGCTTTTGGACCATCGTCTTTTGGACACCGAGCAACAGTTTTCCTCTGAATTCACTCCGTTTAGGACCGTTTGTCCCCATCGACGTACGAGCAGCGACTGTCAGCACTTGGCTGCTTGTTTCTGTCATCAGTCGACTCCTGTCAGACCTCCCCTCTCTCTGCCTGCTGCTCCTATGGAGCTGGAAAAAAGTCCGGACAGCGCCGGGAGACTGCAGCGACGGCCAAAAAACGCAGAGCGGGAGGGAGAGAGGAGGCCAACAGGAGAGGATTCCTACAACCCAGAGGCTGTGAAGTTCAACACCTACATGCGTGTATGCAGAAATAACTTCATGTCCCTGCAGCAGATACCAGCAGGTAAAGCGGTTATTAATGCACCGAGCGCTCACTGAACCTCTGATCCTGCACGTGACGACTGATGCAGCGGTCTGTGAGAAGCTGCATCACTTCCTCGTCCTCCGGGTCCTGCTGCCCGCGTCTGGAACCACATCAGACCAGCGCTCGTATTTATTCTGGAGCCCAGCTCTGCTCAGCTTCTGGATGATTCTGCAGCTTTAGAGACTAAAATCTTTACAGCAAACCCTCAGGTTCCACAAACACACCTGAAGCTGACATAACCTGCATCGTCTAAGCGCTCCAGGGATGCAGGAAAAAGCCTTGAGATGACGGTAAATATTGCAACGACGATAACAGCTGCAGTATTTACCTACTTTCTTCCTTCCCCTCTCCCTCCTCTGTGCTTTCGTCACTCTGTGACCTTCAGGGTTTGGGCCGATATGTCCTGCTATTAAATATTACAGTAAGCATGAAAACACAAACTCTTACATTAGCCAACAACTACTGGACTCCAAGCAGTCCTTGGCGATATGAATATTGCTCACTAGAGCTGGACAATTAGTCACTTTTGCAATATAATTGCAATTAAAAAATGGCACAGGTCTGCAGTTTTTGGCTACATAATTAATGGATCAGACGTGTCCTTTAGGTGTCATTAACGTGTTTAAAAAGGTTTTGCACCACATGGAAGGGAAGAGAGTTGCAGCAGTGAGATAATTTAGTCTTCTTATTTGTTTCAGATTTTATATAATCTTACTTTTTTATCAGAAACTTTCAGGAATCTCACTAAGCATTAAGTACCAGTCAGAGTGTCTAATACATAGATTTGTTTGTTGGTTTCACTTTATGTTCAACAAGGTTTCATGTCCAAAATGTTAAATTTCTTGTTTTAAATAGTTTATAAACATCTTTATCTACAGGACATTTTTGTTGCTTGTGGTTAATGCTGAAAAAAAGTATAAATTAAATCTAATCACGCTGATATTGCCGTGACGGTATAAGTGGGATTCACTGGGCAGCTCTAACGAGCTCTAATCACGGTTTTGCATGTCGATCTCAGACCCTGCCAGAATAAAAGCACCCGCTGAATATAAACTCTGCTGAAATCGATCTGAACACACATCTGATTAAATGATTTATTACACAGCAGAGGACCCCGCCCTCCTTCAGAGACGCGTCCTCTTTGAAGTCAGGGGAACGACGATAAAAGCAGAAAGAAAAAGGCCGGATCAATCGTTTAACTGGATCTATAAAGGCCCGGGATGGACGGATGATGGACGGATGATGGATGGATGCAGACGGAACGGTGGGCGGAGAAATGAGACAAAGCAGCTCGATGAATTTCAAATCCTTTTTAAGAGGCAGCTGCTGTTCAACCACAGACTGAAACAGTGTGATGAAGAGGAGCGCTCTGATGGTCCATCTTCATCTCTGCAGAGCACATGAGCGTTCATCATGACTCAGCAGGTTTGTGTGAGCGGCTGGGCGGCACCGCTGACCTGAGACCAGCTTCAGGATGCTGGACGGACTCAGACGGACCAGAACCAGAACAGGCGGAGCGCCTTCCAGAACACCTTCATGATTACACTGATGCCTGGAGGTTCTGTCGGGTCATTTCTTTATGTAAAGCTAGCATTCACATAAATAAACAATAACCTCACCCAAGTATTATTCATAAAGTCATCAGAGTCTTATAATTCTTATAATAATTCTTATAATTTTGGCAACAAACCTACATTCTTTGCCCTGTTGAGTAGAATATGTCACCAGATTATTCATCAAGATCCAGAACATTTATTTTTTTGTGCAGACACAGATGGTGCCAGTCAATCATCAATAGAAGCTGTAAAAACTCTGCTACTTTCTCCTACTACTCTCCAATGTTACTTTATTTGGCATTTCCTCTTAAACGTTATGTTCTCTCCCGGTTCTTTCTCTTCATAGTAGCTTCATCTAACCTGGCGTTCTGTTTAGCTGCATACTGCCATCAACATCTTTATGTTCTCCTATAGATGCTACAGTCGTTCAGTCCCGTTTCTCTTCTAGACGTAGCTATTGGCTGAGCTTTTACTGCAACTCTCTGTCCTCTCCTTCATCCTGTAGACCTGAAAACTGGCTCAGAGTTTATCTGCTCAGCTGTTTCTCTACTTGGAGCTAATCTGCCATTACCTTTTTACTTTTCTCTTACATAGAAAGTACCACTGGATCTTATTTCTGCTCTGTCTTCTCAGACCCCCAGTGGGTCGTGCCAGATGGTCTTTTTATTCCTCATCCTTGAGTTGATGTTCTGCTGCAGGCTAAGTCTCAGCTAATGGCTCACTTTGTTGGAGCTATAACCCTGTTTTCAGTTGGTCAAACCACTTTATACTTGGTAGTTTTATCAGATTCAGCTACATAATGGCACTTCACACGGCTCTGACTCATCTGCAGCATCCGAACACTTATGCTTGGATGCTATTCATGGACTTCAGCTCAGCCCAAACATTCTTATAATGTTGGGAACACTCGTGCTCCCAAACATTCTGGCCCTGAAGCTTAACGACCGCAGATTATCCACACCTCTCTGCTCCTGGATCAGTGACTTCCTCACCAACAGACCCCAGGTGGTGAGGATAGGGAACATCAGCTTCACTGATCCTCAGGAACACCGCAGGGCTGTGTCCTCAGCCCAGCTCTCTTCTTCTCACCCATAACTGTTCTGCTGTCCACCTCACAAACACCAGTGGTGAAGTTTGCGTATGACACCATTGTGGTGGAGCTCGTATCAAACAACGATGAGTCCCACCTCAGAGAGAACAGGAACAACCTGATCCTGAACACCAGCAACACCAAGGAGGTCGCAGTGGACTACAGGAGGTCCATGAAGAATGAACACAGTCCACTCTGCATACAGCGGGAGGTGGAGGAGGGTGTGGACAGCATTAAGTTCACCTCCAACCTCTACTAGACTGTAAACACCTCCCACCTGGTGAAGAAGGCCCAACAACAGCTCTTCTTCCTCAGGAAACTGAAACGGACGGGACTTTCCACTAAGCCGTTAAACTTTTACAGAGCTACAGTAGAAAGCATTTTGTCTTGGCAGAACAGTGTGGTATGGGAGCTGCACAGTGCAGGATAGGGCGGACGGTGAGGTCAGTACAGGGGATTATGGGATGCCGTCTACAAAACCTACACACAGTCTATGCCGATGTTGTTAGGCAGTGGAATCAACCATTTAAAAAAAATCATTATGGTAACACAATGATAACAAAGCTTCTTGATTCTTCATAATGGGGAACAAATTATGTTTTTATGACAAGGTGACGACAACACTGATTTGTTCCCTGAGTTTAGGTTCTTATTTTATTCATAAGCCTGCAGTAAATGTTCAGGTTCTGGACTGAAACCGGGTTAAAAAGCAGAAACTCTGAAGATGGATCAAAACCAGTTTAAATGTTAACAAGAAAACTGGTTTTGTGGATGAAAAATACCCCAAGATTTCAGCTTATAGCTACAGCTAAGCCCAAAATTATTCACACACAATTATTCACAGGCTTATAATGAAATCTTTTAATTTTACCAAAATGTTGTTTTGACGGAGAAGAGCATTAAAATTTTGGATTTTTTACAGAACCTGTGGAGGCAGCTAAAGATTAGGGCGATGGTAAGGAGGCCATCCAACCCAGATCTCATCAGCAAAACACCCAAGAAACAAGAGAAATGTATTTATAAGAAGAGCTCAACACTTAATAAAATATAAATAAAGAGATTTTTTTTCTTCTGTAATCCTGTAATATTTTCAGATGTTTGCCTATTTTCCTCTTAGAGACAAATGTCTTGGTTGAAAGAAGATCATTTTAGACCTAAATCGGGGTCAAGGGGTATGAATAATTCTGGTTTTAACTGGTAAACTCAGCGTTATTTCAACATTTCTTGTTGCTACTTTAAAAAAAAAGGAACATTTGGAAATGTCACTGGTGCTGAAAACAACCTGCAGCTTCTTAAAAAAGGTAAAAAAAAAAACTGCTTTAAAAGTTTTTATATATATATATATTTGATCTGATTTCATCCTGTGTTTCTGTTTACTCCTGCTGCAAATGACCTTTTCCTGCGTTCTGTTTGAATTTGTAGTAAATGACTAGTTTCAGCTGACAGGCGAAAGTGAACCTCGTCATTACAGCCGATGACCTTTTTCCCAGACACTCAAACAACCATTCTGCCTCCTACAGACGTCAGCAGCGGGTGGGGGAGGGGGGTGGGGGGTGGATGGAGGGACAGCCTGGGCCGGGTTGATTAGACCAAAGAGGACAAAGGCGGAAAGAACCGAGAGCTGATGAAGGTCTTGGTGATCCGATAAGAGCAGAAGGACCGCATGACTGCTGCTGCAACAAGCTGCACACGTAGCTTTTAGAACGAGATCCAGGAAGTGAGTTATGCTCCACCTCCTGGGAATAAATGACCAGAACAGTGGGAGCGAAGGAGAACCGCTGCTGCTATTGTACTATTCCAACTCCTGATATTATTTTTGATTTAACGAGACAATCTCTTCTGCCGGTTTAAGACAGAAACTCCCGTCCGGCTCCCCGTGACCACAAAGGTCGTTCTTATTTAGGCTTAACGGGCCGATCGAGGAGAACCTGAGAACCAGAGAGGCGGTTCTGCTCTGAGCTGGAAACACATGAGACACCAGAATGTCTCTTTCTACAGGGAAGCCAATTTTAAATCAACTGAGAGGGTGAGAAGAATCCAGAGACCACATTTAAGGTCCAGAACAGTGGACCACACTGTGCAGCACGGTGGTGGCAGCATAATGCTGAGGGGCTGCTTCACTGTCGCTGCTGGACAACGTCAGGGAACCAGAAAGGAAGAGGACAACCTTTAACTTCCCAAACCTCGTCTGAAAGCTGGACTCTATCCAGTTCTGGAGCGGAGAACGTTCAGCTGCACTGCAAAAACGGATCTATTAATGAGTAAAATTTTCTTAAAATGAGTGTATCTGTCCTTGATTTGAGCAGGTAAATAAAATTATCTGCCAATGGAATGAGATTTTTGCACTTAAAATAGGAACAACTCATCTCCATCATCTTATTTCAAGTGCAGGATGTCTAATTATCTTATTTTAGGGGTCAAAATACTCATTCCATTGGCAGATAATATTTTTTACCTGCTCAAATCAAGGACAAAAACACAAATTTTAAGAACATTTTACTTATTTTTAGGTCCGTTTTTGCAGTGTGCCGGGACTCGTCAGCTTCACGGAGGGTTTATGAAGAAAAACAAAAATGAGTTCAAACTAATTCTGTGTTTTGATTATTACTGAAAAACATCTTGGTCGACTTTTGACCCGGTTGTTTTGGACCTGCTCCTGTCAACTCGACAACGGCTGCCCCTCCGTAAAGCGCCGTTTCTCTCTTACAAAGGTTTCACTTCGGGTTCTAAATCTGGACGGTCTCCGGTCACAAACCTGCGGCAGGTGCTGCGCGGCCGGCAGTCTCTGCGGCGCCAGCGGACTCTCCGCCATGGAGTCCAGCCTCTCAGACGAGCTGCCGGCCAGGCCCCCCCAGTCCGCCTGGCTGGGCGTGGTACCGGCCGTTTCCGGAGACGTCAGCGGAAGATCGCTGGAGTAGCCCGACTCCAAAAGAGACGCCTTCCCCTGGGGGTCCAGCCTGAACGCCGCCATGGCGTCCGGCCGGGTGGAGGAGGCGGGGGAGTCGCCCGCTGACGTCGGGCTTTTATTCCCGTCCGCCGTCTGGACTTTCAGAACATTTCCAGGAGGCTCCCTGTGGACGTCTTCGTCTGTCCGGAGCGGGGAGCCCAGGTCGCTGGGGTAGACCGTCCTCACCACGCAGAGCTTCCCGTCCACCTCCCGGATGTGGACCACCCCTTTATGCTCCTCCGCCGCCGGCCGAGTCCCATTTCCCCCGCCGTCCTGCTCCTCCTCCACCCTCCTGTGGATCCACGGCTTCTCCAGGACCCCCTGAACCTTCTCCCGGACCCGGCACACCCTGCCTCCCCCCGGGGTGGTGCTGCCGAGGGCCGGCGCCGTGTTGACCGGGGTGGTGGTGGTGGTCTGGCTCGGGATGCTGGAGACGTCGACGATGGCGCTGACGGTGTCCTCCTCCCCGGGGAGGCAGAAGACCCCCCTCCAGGCAGGGCTGGGCTTGGGGGTCACTTCGAGTCTCCTGCCGCTCAACAGCCCCCCCGCGGCGCCGGGGGACAGAGTACTTCCGGGCGGGTCGGTTCTGGAGCGACTCAGGCGGGATTCAGGCGCTGCTCTGATGCTCTCTGCCTCTGCGGGTCCTTCCTCCTTCCCCCGCTCCTCGTCCGGCTCGTCGCCTCGCCGCCGCTCCCGGTTCTGTCTCTCCTCCTCGGCTCTCCGGTTCTTGTTGCCCTTCTGCTTCCGTCTGAAGCGCAGACGTTTCTTTGGTGAGAGAGTCGGCGCCGCGTCCGGGTCCGCCTCACGGAGAGGCCGGACGCAGCCCATGGAGTTCCCCATGTCTCCGGCGGCGCCACGCGGGGGAAAGACGGCAGTCGGCGTTTGTGCAGCTGGACTCGGTGAAAGGACGGTTATTACGGGTGGAAACCGGCCCAGTCCGGGTCAGGAGTCGGATTTGTGGACGAGCTGAATTAAGGCAACATGTCGGGCGGAACCAGGACTCGTTTTCAGCCCATCGGGGATCCTCCAGGCCGGAGAAACGAACGGCACACAGCTTCACGGTCCCATCTTCCCCTCGTCACTGAAGCTACATCCCAGAGAGAGGAACAGCCGTCTGATCGCCTCCAGTTTCATTCCTGTCACCAGAACCAGAACCAAGGGGCGCTGAGATCCGTGGCCGGGTCCGGGAGCGCGGCCCGAGCTCATGGATCAACGGCACCGCGGCCTCGCTGTGGGAACGTCAACGCAGCAGAGGAGAGATCAGAATCCAGACGCTTCCTCCAACGGGCCGCTCCGTGTCTGGTTCTGCCGGCTCGGCCCGTCCCGCAGGCTGGATGTGTGTGACAGCGAGAGCCGACGGCCAATGATGCAACAGTTTGCAGGGAAGCCCGGCCGTTACGCCGGCAGCTCGTTAGAGACTCGATCAGTTCCTCGGGTCTAATCCGGACCGTTCAGGCGATGATTCGGCGCCTGTTTTCATCCCCCGCCGCGGCGCCGTCGCCAGCAGCTGACGGGAGAATCTGAAAGTGACCCGGAGTCTCCGCAGGTCCGAAGACGGGGAGACGAAAACCCGCCGCCGTGTCAGTCCCTGAGGTTCAACGCTGTCATGATGCCAGGAGCCGGCGACCCTTTCTCCTCATCAGGTGGTGCAGTGCGACGCCGCAACAGCTGGAGAAAACCCACAGTTTGCCGGACTTGGATCAGGAAGGAGCGCCTTAAACACGCCTCAAGTCTGATTTCTCCTAATCAGCAACAGGCCTCAGGGTGAGGATCTGGACTCGGAGGCAGAGGAGCCGGAGCAGGAAACACTTCTGGGCCTCCGTTAGCGACGGCGAGGACTTCCAGCTCCAGAACCGTTTCCCTCTACAGAAGTGCCGTGTATCTGGAGCAGAGCCAAAGGGACTCAGAGTTCCAGTGAAGGATGGTCCTGGGCATCGAGCAGAACCGCAGAGGAGATTAAAACCCCGCGTCCCCCCCCCCTCCCTCCCTTCAGAAACAAAGACGGGTGGCGTCTCCGGCTAAAAACGAAACCTTCAGAGCCGAGCTGCATCCGATTGATACGCCGGAGGAGCAGCGAGCGTCCTGCGATGTCTGGGCGGTCCCCCCCCCCCCTCTCTGATCAGCCGGTGGACGTACGTCTGCGGCTCCTGTTGATCCGCCGGCAGCCGGCCTGGATCCGCCGCTCCCTCCGCCGCCGGCACAGCAGCTCGGTTTATCCGCGGCTCGCAGACGCCGGCAGAAGGAGAGGAAAAGCTTTTATCTCCTGGCTGCTGCAGCTTCCCTCTCTCCTCTGCTTCGTCTCTCAGCAGCACACCCCTCCCATCCTCGGCTCTCCTCCTCCACCAATCCGCTCCCTCATTACTCCTCTCTCTCTCTCTCTCTCTTGCTCGTTCTCTCTCTCAGCTGTTAGGGAACAGCTTTCTCTGCCACAAACACACACTTGACCCAAAAGCTTTGCTGAACGTCAGGCTGCAACTCGGTTTAAAAAAAAAAACTGCCATCTGAGGACAAACGCTTTATTCTCTGAGTGCAATCAATTAATGGACAATTATAGTGATGCCCAGAGCGTGCAGAGCAGGAGCGGTTTGCATGATCTGAATTAATCTGCTGTTTGTTCACAGCCCTGCCGACGCCACAGGAAGTGAAACTGCGCACATAATCTGCCTCCAGTAACGTAAAGCAGACGCTCTTCCTCCATTATCTCACTGGAAAACGCATCCTTAGGGTGCAGAGGATGAAATTCAGACCGTGGACAGACCAGTAGCTGAGCACTTCCAGGATTTGTGACCATCCCATCCGTCTGAAACGGCTCTGAGGAACGACTCCACCCTCAACCACGCCGGCTTTAGTCCCTCTGTGGGGTTCCCACCCCCCACCAGAGCACATAGATTTATTAATATAGCAACGAGACGCGATCCTGTGCTGAGCTGCAGGCGTAAATGGAGGGAAGGGAAAACGGAGTGAAATCGATCCTGATCCATCATCTCAAGGCCGCCAGGTCTCCGTAAGATCCATTAGACGTGGTCTACATGCTTAAATGTGAACATGTGAGGTTCTCTAAACTCTAAAGTGGACAATTAGAGCAACAGGTGGAGCTGGTGGGGAACCAAGTCTCTCCTCGTAGCTGTTGATCATGGCGGAGGGAACATCGTTGTTCTTGAAACATCAGAACATGTGAACTAAGAACACTGCAGAAAGGGAATTAAAAGTCAAATTGCCTTGAAATTGATGTATTTTTCCTTGATTTAAATAGGTAAATAAGAGTATTTACCAATGGAGTGCATATTTTTGCCCCTAAAATAAGCTGATTAGATATCCTGCACTTAAAATAAGATGATAAAGATGAAATGTTCCTTTTTTAAGTGCAAAAATTATTCCATTGACAAATAGTCTTATTTACCTGCTTAAATCAAGGAAAAATACATTAATTTCAAGAAAATACATACTTTTAGTTCCCTTTTTGCAGTCAATCTGGTCGGATCTGACAGAAAACTGAACATGGGGGTCGTTACTGGGGCTTTAAGCAGGAGAGGGAGCCAAAAACCATTAGAGCAGAAACGGTTCTACCAGAGAAACGTTTAATCCTTCGCCTCGTGGAAAAGTTAAGGCAAGAAAAACCTCCTTCCTATCATGTTAAATATCCAAAATTGCTGTGAAACGACGTGGCTCAACATTTCTTGCTTCTTTTTTGTTTAAAACGCCAGTCTTTATTAATAATATTCCTTGTTTTTTTAGATTTGCATGTTTAAAACTTCCCCTCTAACACAAACATAAATGCATGTAAAGGTCTATAATGTATTTATTAATTTTGCCCCAGTGATGAGCAGCTTAATCTTTAACAGAGACCAACTCTGACAGGTAAGGAGATAATCTGCTTGTGTCTGAGGTAAAACCTTCAGCTCCAGTGATTGGAGGGATTTCCTGTGACAAGCAGCCTGATCAGCCAATCAGAGGCAGCCACAGGGCAGCAGGAAGACAGTCCACAGTGATGGTGACACCTAGTGGTGGCACAGGGTAACTGCATTAAGGAGGACGACCAGATCAGAACAGCCTGTTTAATTTCTGCTGAGGAAAAGGTAGCAATTAGCCGCAGCTCGTTAAGATTTTAAAATCTTTTTTCTTTTCTTTTTTTCAGTCTGCAGCTGCTGAGATCCTTCAGCATCAGACATAAAGTCTGCAGCCAGGTTCTGATATCTGAGGGTTAGAGCTGAGATTCTGACATTTAATCATGGGGAAGTGGATTCAGTGCTTTAAAGTTTTCCGTCCTCAGTCGCTTATCCAGCCCTCGTTTCTTTACATTCTCCTTCCTAGACGTTCTCCTGATACCTGCAGGTCGGACTGAGCGGTTTTCACAGATTTCTGCAGGTCTAAAAACTAAAACACCTGTGGTACCTTTTACATCTCCGTTTTACTGAACTATATGAGACAGATTAAACCAAAAACAGTAGCAGAGCAGACACTTTGCACTCTCCTAAACCTGCAGAGGACATCCATCTGTGATGTAACGGTGACCTTCAGACGCCCCGAGTAGAAAGACTGGATTATGAAGACTTTCACAGCAGCGGGCAACATCTTCTAAACTCTCTGAACTCCTTCTGTAATCCTCCTCCAGCCTCAGCCTCCTCCATCAGTGAGATTAAAACCTCCCTCATCTAATCTCACTTTAGTCATGCTGGGCTGCGGTTTCCGTGGTAAGCAGCTGGCAGCGTCACCTTGGCCAGCGTCACGTCACATGATGTGAGAAATGAGGCAAAACGAGTCGAAGAGGCTTCTTTAGAAACCTTTTAGGAAAGTGAAGCTCTAGAAATAAGAAAATATCTGATTACCACGTATGTTCCTAACAGAGCACTTCGCTCTCAGACTGCAGGTCTGCTGGTGGTTCCTAGAGTCTCTAAAAGCAGAATGGGAGGCAGATCCTTTAGCTATCAGGCTCCTCTCCTGTGGAACCAACTCCCAGTTTTGGTCCGTGAGGCAGACACCCCGTCTACTTTTAAGACTAATCTTAAAACTTTCCTTTGTGAAAAAGTTTATAGTCAGAGTGGCTCATGTTACCCTGAGCTACCTCTATAGTTATGCTGCTACAGGCTTAGGCTACTGGAGGACATCAGGGTCTATTTCTCTCTCTCTGCTGAGTTCTCCTACTGCTCTCCAATCTGCATTAATTGTTATTTCAACTTTTAATTTCATGTTAAAAGGTGAACGCTGCAAGTCAATGACTGGATGCAAACTGCTCAGTTTCCTTATACAAAAAAATTAAATCTGTGCCTGGATGGTTTGATTTAATTGACTTTGCAGAGAGATAATATCTGTTGTGACGTGTCGCTACATAAATAAACTAAACTGGAAACACGGAGCATCGCGGGCAGAGCCACCGTCTCCATCTCGATGCATCACTGCGACCTACAAGCAGCACCCAGCTGGAGTCAAAATCCAGAGCAGCGTCTGCTCTAAATCTTTTATTTTTAACTCCCGGGGCTCTTCTCACATCTCTGATCAGAACCAGAAGCCGGCAGGTTTCACAGGAGAGAGGCAGCAGGAAAGACAGACACTCAGCTTCCAGTTTGAAAAGCAGAACCGGGCAATTTCACAGAAACCGTTACAAACTGGATCTAACAAACCGTCAGGATGGTTCTAGTCAAGCAGAAATAAACCAAACAAGCAGCAGATTGAGTCCCGAACAGGGTGGCTAGTAAAAATATGAGATCTGAGGAAGATCCGGGATGAAGAGGAGGGAGCGAACATGTTTCCTGCTGGTTAACTCAACCCTAAAACATATTCTTCAGGTTTTATTCAGCACAACAAGATACGATCACGCCTGACTGGACGCCGCGGGTTTCCTCAGAGCAGTTAGTTAGAAAGCATTAAAAAAATGTTCTCTTCTCTGACAGGAACTTTATGTTTGATGAGCGACAACAGGAAGCTCCGCTGTCCAGAACATGTTCAGGATCACAACCATTCTGCTTCCTTCATCTCCTGCACTGCAAAAAGGGAAAATGTTCTTCAGTGTATTTATCCTTGATCTGAGCAGTTTAAATGATCTCCCAATGGAATAAAGGTTTTGGCCTTAAAATAGGAACAATTCATCTCCATCATCTTATTTCTACTGCAGTGTGTCTAATCATCTTATTTTAGAGATAAATACTCATTCCAGTGGGAGATAATCTTATATAGCTGCTCAAATCAAGGACAAATGCACTAATTTCAAGAAGATTTGACTTATTTTCAGTTCCATTTTTGCAGTGCATGAAGTCTCAGAACCACAAACAACCAACCGTAGTCCAAAGCAAAACCCAACGCTGATATAATTCAGTCATTAAGCAAGCAATCAATATGTTTTCTCCACTATACGGTATTGTGCATAAGTCTTAAATCATCCCTCATTTCTTTTTCAGAAAGGCTGAAAAAGTTCTGGTTGAGACAAACTTAGATGGTGACATGAAGGAAATGTGTGTGTGTGTGTGTGTGTGTGTGTGTGTGGGGGGGGGGGGGGGGTGGTTTAAGACTTGTGGCCAAAACTGTGAGATTTCCATCAGTTTTCTCCAGAGCAAAGCAATTGGCTCCAGCATTTAGACGGAGCCGAGGCGCCATGCGAGCAGCTCAGACCTGGAAGTGGAGGATGATGGTCCAGATGAGTCCTAACGTCAGTTTGGGGTTCCCGTCGGTGATGTCGTCGTTCCGGATGTTCACCAGTTTTACCTGAACAATGAAAAAACAGGACGACAGTGAGTTTTAGAGCTGATTACACGAGTCTAACGGAGCTCATTCAGGCTCATCTGGCTGCATAACGAAGACCAGCAGTTAAAGTCCGACAAAGTGGAGAAGGAGAGAAGCTCCTTTAGCTCCACCGGCGACCAGAGATGATATATTTCTGCAGTTTGATACCAGACGCAGATCTTCAGCGAAACAGAACAAGCCAACAGAGTTCAGGTTCTGATGTGTGAAGAGCACTGCAAAAACGGAACTAAAAATAAGTAAATTTTTCTTTAATTAGTGCATTTATCCTTGATTTGAGCAGGTAAATAACACTACCTGCCAATGGAATGAGATTTTTGCACTGAAATAGGAACAATTCATCTCTATCATTTTATTTCAGGTGCAGTTTCTCTAATTATCTTAGTTTAGGGGTCAAAATACTCACTCCATGGGCAAACCATCTTATTTACCTGCTCAAATCAAGGATAAATGCACTAATATGAAGAATATTTGACTTGTTTTTAGTTCCGTTTTTGCTGTGAGAAACCAGCAGCCATGCAGGTCAGCGTGAACCGCTCCCTGAAATCACTCGCTACGTCAAACATGGCCATGTTTAAATGATAAAAAGAGGAATTAAATAACAGATTCATGCTGTTTCACACGGGGAATTGACACATCAATTATATATTTCTCTAAACGAGGGCCAATTTGTCTCCTACTGATTGGTGTTGGACCATCTCACTGCAAAAAGGGAACTAAAAGTAAAGTTTTCTTGAAATTATTGTTTTCTTTCCTTGATTTGAGCAGGTAAATAAAATTATTTCACAATTTAATATGATTTTGGCATTTAAAAAAAAACCACTTCATCTCTGTCATCTTATTTCAAGTGCAGTACGTCTAATTATCCTATTTATGGGGTAGAAATACTCATTCAACTGGGAAAGAGTCTTATTCAGCTGCTCAAACCAAGGAAAAATAAACAAATTTTAAGAAAACTTCCCTTACTTTTGGTTCTCTTTTTGCAGTATAAATGAACAGAATGTTTGTTTAACCGTTAAGGGCATAAAAGTTAAAGAAAGGTGTGATAACCTGGTTTCATAACCAGTCTTCAGTCTTTCAGCTGCTCACGCGTCGTATTTGCTCTGGATATCAGGAAAACCTGTCAGACTGTGAGGACGATCCGACAGCCTTTCAGTCGGGTTTGGTTCCGGATCCAGCCGGTAAGCTAACTTTACCTTTTCCCCTGGAGATTCTGGCAGATTTGGATGCTTAATCTTTATTGACACTTTTGGGTCAGAACTGCCTGATACTAAGAACTGTTCTGATCTCATTTGCCTTAAAAGAAAAACCCGGTTTGATCTGAAGACACAGAACCCCAGACCATGACACTGCCAACGCCGTGCTTCACCGTGGGTCTGGTGTTCTTTTACAGATACTCTGGCACTTTGAGCCAAAAGTCTAAATTTTGTTTAATCAGGTCATAATCCAGATACAGATTTCATCCAGAACCAGTAGAACCACAGCTTGGTGAAAAACGGCTGGCCTTTTTTGAATCCATTAAGGCTGAAAGCTAAAACTGAACCAAATGGGCTTTATTCAATCACAAGGCTGAAGCTCCCCACACTTACCGTATGTTTCGGACTATAAGGCGCATTTAAAATCCTTTCTTAAAATATTCTCAAAAATTGATGGTGCACCTTGACTGATTTTATGTCGTACAAGACCTTCAAAAATCTGTTAAAATGTGTAAATACGATTTTGGTTAGCAATGAAGCTGCTCCGCTCGATGGATATTTGGAGTATTACGGTCATTGAGCTATATAATACACTGGAGTGCTGATTTAGCTGAAAAACTGAAGTCACTGGCCGCCATCTTGCTACTCCCTACTCTCACAGAATCCCACAGGATTTGGCTGCAACAACAAGCAGTTTTCTGGCTGAGTGAAAACGTTTCACAGGTAATTCTACAGTCAGTGGATGTACGAACACTATCAACTACTAGGAAATTAGGTGCTGAAATATTTTACATGTTATTCATATTAAATATATATGTATATATAAGTATGTGTATATGTATATATATGTATACATATATGTAAATATATGTTTTGTATATTGTTATTTATATATTTATAAATGTTATATATATTTATTTTATGAATATATTTATTCATTTAAATATATATATTTAAATGAATAAAATGCAAAATATTTCAGCACATGACTTTCTCAGTACTTGATAGTTTTAGAACATAACATAAAACTATATGGCATTTGACATTTTAAAAGTCTTAAGCCCCCCCTGAACATGAGAAAATCCTCGTTATTCGATGCTGTAGCGCACATATTCCTTAGTTACTGGGGGAAAATAGGGAGTACCAATATGGCGGCTGGTGGCTTCACAGCGACTCGTTCTAACAGCGGCTATCAGCACTCCAGTGTATTATATAGCTCAGTGGTTACGGTACACTGTGTCACTACCTGAGGACCCCTGAGCTGTCTACCAGACTGCCTGACTGTAATGTCTAAACTAGAAGTGCATTCATGTAAGGCAGCCTGGAGTACGTGCTAGCAACAATAAACCTAGTAAGTTAATTTAATATAAAAGTTTATTTTGGCCTTATGTCAGAAACAGGGCAGTGTAGTCCAGCTACTCTGTCCTCCTGACAGAGACGGATAGAGAGCTGTGGACGTGGAGGAGAGATATTACACACTTGGAGGAATATTTAATGCGCCTTATGGTCCAGAAAATACGGTATACAAGCCGGGTTATTCTACCTCGAGCTTTTCTATCCCCCCACATTTTGTTTAACCATACAGGATATCTGTGTTTGTGCACATGAAGAGCGTGAGGACCGTTACCTGTCTCTGTTTGAGGAAGTCCAGCGCTATTTGGACATTCTGCAGTCGATGGAATCTCATCCGTCCCTTTTCCCTGGGCTGAAACAGAGCAGAGCAGACAAACCCGACGTGAGAACAGAGACGTGGCCTCCGAGGCAGGAACTACGGTGACTAAAGTCCATGCTGTGACGTTTGACACGACCAAACGATCCACCAGGGGGCGCCGTCCTCGACGCCGGCTGTTAGAAACATGCAGAACGCGTGGAGCAAACGGAGGCTGGTTGTTGTTTTTTTTCAGCTGCTAACGTCACTCTGCCTCCTTCCCATCGTCTGTCGCTACGTCGTCCCGGATAAAGTCGATAAAGGATAAAGTGTTAAAGGTTCAGTTTAAAGGCAGGAGATGGGACAACCAGATGTGCAAGATGCAGATGTGAGTTCACTCAGGATTAATAACAGAAAACAAGAAGAGCGAAGCTGCCGGCTGTTTTGCATTTCCTCACTGCAAAAAAAGGAAACTAAAGTAAAAGTAAAATGTTCTTGAAGTTTGTGTATTTTTCCTCAGGTAAATAAGACTATTTGCCAATGAAATTAGTATTTTTACCTCAAAAATAGGAATTAGAAATCCTGCCCTTGAAATAAACTGGAGATTCATTGTTTCTATTTTAGGGGTAAAAATATTTATCCATTGGCAAATAGTCTTATTTGTCTTCTCAAATCACGCAAAAATACATTAATTTCAAGAAAATTTTACTTACTTTTAGTTCCCTTTTTGCAGTGCTTAATCGTAAATGTTGCTGTGTCGGACTTTACTCTATTTTTTGGGTCAAATCTATTTAATTTATTTGCTAAATCTTGTTTATTTTAGTGCCTTTTTACCATTTATTTGTGTCTGACCTTACGTTTTGTTAAATCTTTGTCCAATCTTATTTCTTTATCCAGTCTCGTATCTCATCCTGTTGAACTTCTGCCGTATTCGTCTACTCTGCATTTACTTTCCTAATCGGATTAAACTTTTATGTCAAGTCTTGGGAAATGCGAGTCTTAAAAATGCAGAATAAATTAAAAACATTAAATTTCTCTCTCTGAACACAACTATATTTTATATATTAGCCACATTTGTGGTGCAGAACAGCCGAGCTCTTATTCGTGACCCGTGTGCATTCCGGTTGTTGTCGGCCCTGTGCCACAGCACGCTCATGCAGCCTCACAGCGCCCCCTGCAGGGCGGAGGGCGCCACTGACAGGTCAGCGGTGGCTCGCATTCAAACGTACTCCCTGAGCTCCTTCCTCCTCCTCCTCTTCGTCGTCCTCCTCCTCTCCTCTGAGCAGGATGAGAGGCGGGGCTCGACAAGCGTACGCCCTCTTAGGGGCGAGGCCGCCCTTTTGTTGCTACGGTAGCAGGGATGGAAACGAACAGAGACAGTAGAGGGGGATGAAAAAATTATAAAGAAGCAATGAAATAAAACACTGCAAAAAAGAACTAAAAGTAAGTGAATTTTTCTTGAAATCATTGTAATTTTCCTTGATTAGAGCAGGTAAATCAGACTATTTGCCAATGGAATGAGATTTTTGCACTTAAAATAGGAACAATTCATCTCCATTGTCTTATTTCAATTGCAGGATGTCTAATTATCTTATTTTAGAGATGAATTGTTCCTATTTTAAGTGCGAAAATCTCATTCCATTGGCAAATAGTCTTATCTACCTGCTCAAATCAAGGAAAAATTCACTAATTTCAAGACATTTTTTGCTTATTTTTAGTTCCTTTTTTGCAGTGAAAGGATGCAATAAAGTAAATGTCTGATGAAAAGTTTCTTCTGCAGTTTTCAGAGGTGTGAGCCTGGACTCTGCACAGAACTGAACTTTATGTCCATTTCACATCATTATGTTGCTGAACTTTTATGATTGATTTAAAAGTACACAACTGAATGTTTACTGCATTTTTGCACCATTATTATTATCTTGCACTGTCAACATTGAACTTTTCAAATTAATGTCTTTTTTTTGCACCATTATCTTTGCACTACAAACATGGTGGAACATTCTTCTGCACACTTTTTAAAATAAACTGTTTTTCTCCTGCACTGTTACATTCTTATCACTGCTCTAAGTCTACAGGATCAACTCCACCTCGTCTTGTGCCAGTCTGACTCTGATTCAGTTTAAGGTCCTAAACAGAATACATTATTCTAAAGCTAAACAAGTGATGCATGTGACAGGCGTTCTCTGTCACCAGCCAGTCATTCACAGACGTTTTCTTTCCTGTCCCAGATTAAGCTCATTCTGCTCCTCTTTCCACAATACTTTTACAAAAGCTCTAAACAAACTGGTGCGTCAGAATCCTTTAACCTCCATCCTTGGTGTGCTTGAAGAATTCACACACTTCAACAGGGAAAGCAGCCTGCAGACGCATTTTACTCCAGTGGAAGGATGAGAATCCTCCCCTGACTCCTGGCTGAAGGATTTAATGTCACTCCAACACTTAGAAAACACCAAGTACAGCATTAGGGGGTTTGCCGACACATTTTTATAAAACTTGGAATCCTTAATTGATTCAATTCCCTCCTTAGATGATTAAAGTAGATGATTCACTGGCTTAACTCCTTTTTAATTGAATCACCCCTATTTTTTTTTTGGAGAGAGGCCAGTGGTTGGTTTGATAAATGATAAACAGACTGAACTTATAAAGCTTATGTAGCTTTTCCAGTCATGCTGACCACCCAGAGCACTGTGACGATTTGGTGGTCAAAGATTGTTATAGTTACACTTCTGATTTTGTCCTCCAAGCATTTCAGATCCCTCCTCTAAATGTTGCTTTTTCATTTATCATCATCATCCTCATTATTATTATTATTATTATTATTATTATTATTATTATTATTATTATCATCATCATCATCTTTTTTATTTTATTGTTGGATTTTGTTTGCTGGTTTGGTAACCGGTCGCCCCTCCTGTTTTCTTCGTTGAGGGCGAGAGAGTCATGTTTGCTCATTGTTAACATTACTCACTGGATTTTGTTTGTATGTTGGGGGGGGGGGGGTCGTATCTGCATGTAAAGACATGTATTGTATCCTTATAACCCAATTAAAATATATAAGTCTAAGTCTAAATATTGTGATCTGTAATTATCAGAAACAGAAGCTGGAGGCTCAGTCTGGGATCCTCAGATGATCCTAAGAACAGCCTGTTGGTCATTTTGTCCCTGTTGTTGTTGTTCTGGACCCCCCCCCCCCCCCTTCCCTCCAGAACAAACTGTCAGGTTCTGTTAGGTGGATCTGTCCCTCTGGAGGAACGCAGTCAGCATCCTGGATGAGTTTGAGCCCAACAGAACAGAGTCAGCAGTCAGTCTGTGTTCGTCTGCGTGACTCTAACCGACTCTAACAGCCGTCCTCATCAGAACCGGCTGGAGGTGCTAATCTGACTTTTAAAGTTCGTCAACCGCTGCTCTTCTCCTGAGGAGACTCGTTAGAAGTTAGGGTTGGAGCCTAAAGGGGGGGAAAAAGTGTTTTCTCGTACCAACGTGACTCCAGAGAGGACCTCCAGCAGGGAGATCAGGTTGTGTCCGTCCCTCAGGTCCTCATACAGGTCGGTGATGTGCTTCCTCACCTGGATGACAGGTGCAGAGGGGAGAGAAAGAGGAGCGTTAGCAGCAAAGCCATCCGTCTGACCCCATCCACCCCCCCGCTGACGGCCGGAGCTCCAGCTGCAGCCCCACAGCGACTCGCTTTCAAAGTCACAGTATCTTTATTAGGCTTCAGAGAAATTTGCCTTGGATACAAGGATCAGCTGCATACATATCAGTCACTAATAACATAAATCTTAGTAAAATAATAAACATACTACAGTAGCAACAGTTCATAAATCACAAACATATTAAAACCGTGCAAATCAACCTTTAAAAATAGAATAATTTCAAACACCACTGCCCTCCCAGTTTTAGTTTTAGTGACGTTTTCAGGTCCGACGGAGCGGCTGATCCAGCAGACAAATTTATAAAATATATAAAATAACTGTTACAGATATTTAAAGAAAAAAAAAACTGAACAAGGCCTTTGTTGGGCAGTAATATAAAGCTTGGTACTCCACATTATTCCAGACATTTTGAGCTGAGAAAGCTTTCTGGATGAGGAGCGAAACATCTTCAAAGTTCGGGGAAAAAAGTCCAGTTGTTTTGTTTTTTAACTTTTTTTGGAATGACCATGACCTGGATGACTGAGAATCTTCACCAGTGTATTTAAACCTGAATCTCTTCTTTTTTTATTCTGTTTTTTTTTTTTATAAAAAAGTTTGAGAACATGAGTGCACATAAATAGGAAGAATCGTTTGTTTTTGTTTTTATGCCAAATTCCTGCAGAAGCAGACAGAGATGCATTTATCAGTCACTAATAACATAAATCTTAGTAAAATAATAAATATACTACAGTACCAACAGTTCATAAATCACAGTTCAACTAAAACAATCATATTAAAACGGTACAAATCAACCTTTAAAAATAGAATAATTTCAAACACCACTGCCCGTTTTCAGGCCCGATGGAGCGATTGATCCAGCAGACAAATTTATAAAAATATATAAAATGACTGTTACAAATATTTAAAGAAAAAAAACCTTAACAAGGTTTTTGTTGGGCAGTAGTATAAAGCTTGGTACTACACATTACTTCAGACATTTTGAACTGAGAAAGCTTTCTGGATGGGGAGCGAAACATCTTCAAACTTTGGAAAAAAAAGTCCAGCATATTTAAACCTGAATCTCTTCTTTTTTTATTCTGTTTTTTTTTTTTAGTTTGAGAACATGAACTAAAATAAGAATTGTTTTGTTGTTTTTTTGCCAAATTCCTGCAGAAGCAGACAGAGATGCTTTTATTTTCCCATTAAAGCGAAGCTGAAGCTGCAGGACGGCGCCTGTAACGCCCGCAGCCGACCAGCAGAGGGCAGCATCCGGTTAAAATGTTGCTCACACCACATCTCCACTAATTAGGTTTCATGGAGCAGCACTGATTCTCCTCTCTGTGTGTCACCATCATCCGGTGTCTGTGGGTCTGCAGCTTCAGGGCGGAGCGTTAACGAGACGAAGAACCTGAGCTGCTGCAAACGAGGCCACGCTCTCCTCTAATTGGGTTTAATCGGGCCAGAGCTTCTGGTTAATTTCCAGTCAACCTAACTGGGAGATTTACAGGAAACTCAACACAGCTAATGATCATTTGGACCATCCCTCTGTTTTCTCCAACTATACCTCCCCTTCTTCCATTTTCTGTCCCGCTAACAGCAAATGTACCTAAACGGCTGCATCTGTGTCTCCTGAAATACGACCGATCAGATATTTAACAGACTGAGATCTGAACACGGAGCAAACTGACATCCTGGGACACGCCGCTGGTTCTTTTCAGGAGAAATTATAAAAAAAAAATGTGCTCATTTATTGCAAATATCCCACACACGTGTGAAAACTTGGCCATGTTTTATAAAACAGCCTCTGGTTTCCTAATCCTGGGCTGAATAAACGAGCTGCAGGGTCAGAAGCTCCTGTTTACACGGGCGCTGTGTAAACACACACCTGTTGGCACCCTGCACACCTGAGCGACCGCAGGCATTCCAGACGGCAAAGCAAACAGGAAGCGGCTGACGTCGCCCTGTGGGGAGCCGGGAACAGAGCTCGCTCAGCTGGATGTTTTTTATTTCTCTGCTTTATTTCTGCATTTGCTTTTCCACGCAGGCTGGAGGTTTGCAGAATAAACAGTTTCAGCTCCAAGAAGCAGCAAAGTGGGGACATCTGCACACAGCGCTGAGGGGCTACCAGTACCTGGTTTAAGGACCAAGGTGTCCCTGTTCTTAAAGGGCCAGCGCACTCTCCTGACCTCAACATCACAGAACATCTCTGGGTTATTGTGAAGAGGAAGATGTGAAATGTATCAGTCTGTGTGTAATGAATTAATATAATACACAAGTTTCACTTTTTGAATGGAATTGGTGGAAGAAATAATACATTTTTTCACGATATTCTAATTATACGACCAGCACCTGTAAGACCAGTAACCACAGGACTGAAATTTATTTTTTGCATCATTATGCTGCACTGCCAACGATACTGAACTTTTATAATCCATTTAAATTTAAAAGTAGACAACTGAACGTTTACTAAATTATTATTATTTTGCACTGCCAACATTGAAATTAATGCCTTGTTTTTTGCACCATTACCTTTGCACTATAAACATGGTGGAACATTCTTCTGCACACTTTTTATAAAAACTGTTATTCTCCTGCATTTTTGCATTCTTATCACTGCTGCACTTTATATTGTAATGTTACTTTATCTCAATTACAATCTCATTACATTGTTGTAAGCTGTAGGAAACGAAATTTGGTTTTGTATGCACTCTGTACATAAAAAATTAAAATAAAGTTTGTCTAAGTTTTAGAAATCAGACATTTTCTCATCACACGGTTAGAGACGATAAACTTTAACCAGATTCTCATCTCTTTTCTGCTGCTTCTTTCTCCTCCTTCAGCGCCAAACCTTTATTTAACATCTCACTGCAAAAAGGAACTAAAAGTGAGTAAAACTTTCATAAAATGAGTGTATTTTGGCTCGGATTTGAGCAGGCGAATAAAATTATCCGCCAATGGAATAAGATTTTTACACTTAAAACAGGAACAACTCATCTCTATCGTCAAATTTCAAGCGCAGTTTATCTAATTATCTTTTTTTAAAGAGTAAAAATACTTATTCCATTGGTAGATCTTATTTATCTGTTCAAATCCAAGGCAAATTACACTTATTTCAAGAAGATTTTACTTACTTTTTCTCCCTTTTTGCAGTGCAATGTGTGAAACCTGCAACCGCTCTCCTGGAAATCAGTTTTCTGCACCAATATTCATGTATTTATACTGGTTACAGTTAATTATATGTCAGAAATAGGTTTGAATTACTCTGTTTCTCAACAAGCTGCCATTTTAGTTTATATTCATTAGAAAAAAACTCAATATTTAATCTATACGGTAGAAGAACAAGCAGCTTTTTGCATTTAATCCTGACGTTTTAGTGCTTTTTAAAGCTGCAGCGGCATGAATTCTCCGTTTAAAGCTGGTTTCTCTGCAGCAGACCGGCCGCTCTCTAACTTTCCACCGCTGACCTACATTTCCTAACGGCGGTGTGTCCGGCTCTGCCAGCAGAGTCCGGGTTACGTTCCCGGGCCGGCCGCTGCATGCGCTGACAGTTGCCTCAGAGTTATGGGGTCAAGACCGACACTCCCTCGTCGGGTCATGTGACAGAAATACCCAGCATTCTCCTGGGGCCGCGGCGCTCGTTGTGAAACGACTGAACTGGACGGAGGAGGCAGAAATGCGAGGCGGGAGGGGAAGAACCGGCCCGGCCCGGGTCCTCCAGCTTTTCCACGCATCCCTGCTACAACTTTGTCTAAGCAGACAAAAGTTTAGAAAGTAAAGCTTTTAAAAGACAGACACCATCAGCCGATGTCTCCTCTCGTTAAAACTGTAAAGGCTAATCAGTCTAGTGACATTTTTATCTGCATAGAGCCTTTTTTGGTCTTTTCAGTCATGTTTCTTGCTCATAATTTTAAAACGGTGCTTTAATCACTGCAATAAGGGAACTAAAAGTAAGCAAAATCTTCTTGAAACGAGTGTATTTGTCCTTGATTTGAGCAGGTAAATAAGATTATCCACCACTGGAATGAGTATTTTTACCCCTAAAATAAGATTATTAGATAAACTGCACTGGAAATAAGATGATGGAGATGAGTTTCTATTTTAAGTGCAGAAATCTGTTAAGCTTGCTGCTCAAGTCAAGAACATTTTACTTTAGTTCCCTTTCTGCAGTGCATTCGCTCGTCCTAAAATTATCCGAGACCGTCGATGAGAAATGATTTTCAGACGCAGCTTTATTCACCAGGTTTGTGCACGAAAACAAGGACTTTGATTTCTCTGTGGTCTCACCGAACAGATTTTAAATATAAATATATAAAAAAGGGAAATAAAAATGTTTTAGTAAACACGTATAAATTGGTGTAGATAAGCCTGGATCTGGATCCTCTGAATGTTCAGTGTCCATCAGAGAATCAGAAGTGATCCACAGCAGACGGAGTTGTTGTGGGTGGCGAGGGGAAGCAGGACGTTCTCCAGTGTTGTCTCCATTATCTTTAGCGGGTTTATCTCATAATTGATTTGTAATTAAAACAAGAATCTGTAAATAACCCGGTAAAGTTTCTATAATTTGGTGGTTTGGGTCCATTTCTGCCTCTGAGCTGAACAGCGGTGAAGCAGAAGTTCCTCAGAGCTGCAGAACCCTGGAGCTGCTTCCTGCTGCGAGGCAAACACTGTTCCTCATGCAGCTCTAGGAGGCGCAGCGTTTAAATTCATCTTTTCTTACGTGGCTCTAGAATAAAAGAACATTTAGTGACCCATCAGGGGTTTGTGCACTGCAAAAAGAGAACTAAAAATAAGTAAAATTTTCTTGAAATTAATGCATTTGCCCTTGATTTGAGCAGGTAAATAAGATTATTTGCCAATGGAATGAGTATTTTTACCCCTAAAATAAGATAATTAGACATACTGCACTTGAAATAAGATGATGGAGATGAATTGTTCCTATTTTAAGTGCAAAAATCTTATTCCATTGGCAAATGGTCCTATTTATCTGCTCAAACCAAGGAAAAATACTTTAATTTCAGGAAAAATCTTATTTTTAAGGTCTATTTTGGCAGTGTGGAGTCTTTGCGTCGCCTCGTTTATGGGGACTGGGTGTGACGGCCTGTAAGACACGAGCAGTGACTTCAGCTTTTTATCTGCTGCTTCCCAGCAGACTTCCTGTGTCACCGTGAACCATGAACCATGAGGCTGCACTTTGAGTCCATCATGGTTGATGTCAGCTGCTGCAGCGAGGTCAAAAAACGTCTCAGAGAGGCTCAACGAGCCTCAAGACGCACTTTAGATTTAGATCAGGGAGGTTTTTGCCTATGGAGTGAATTTAGTCTCATTATTGTTGCAAGCAGAGAGTTCTGTAAATGGAAATTTGAAATAGAAAACACATTTTTTGTATGTTAATTTGCTTAAAAAATTCAATCCAGAAATTAAACTTTGAGAGAAACTTTGCTGTTTTCTCAGATTTCGAGATAACATTTTTTGAAACAATTTTTGAGTTTTAATTTTTTCAAATTTTATTTTTTCAAATTTCTCTTTTTCAGATTGAGTTTTATGAATTGCTTTCTTTTTGCGTTTTTCCAGATCACGTTCTCTTCACTTCTAGGGGCCGGCTTTCCTCTGGAGAGAGGAGCAAAGATGCATTTCTATTGGTCACGCACGGACGTTAGCAACGTTTTTATTGGTCAAAGTGCGTCAAGAGAGAGAAGTGAAGAGAAAGTTATCTGGAAAACGCAATTTCAAAACAATGCAATTTGTAAAACTCAATCTGAAACAGAAACTTGAAAATATGTGAAAAAAAATGTGAAAAAATAAAAGAATAAAAACAGATTTTTTAATATAGAAAATATTTATCTGAGAAAACAAAAGTTACTCCCAAAAACCTTTTTTTGATTAAGATGTTTTTCAAAGTTTAATTTCTGGATTGCAGTTTTTTTAGTCTGTCTGTATTTTTTTTTGTTACAAATTTTCATTTACAAAACATTTTCTTTGCAACAATAATGGAACAAAATTCACTCCATACATGTGCCAAAATTGTCAAGTTAAAAGTATATGTGGGCCAAAAAACATAAATTTTAATTATTTCTTTTATCTGTTCCACAAAATATGATCATGCAACATTTTAATTAAACAGAATTCTCAGATTTTTTGTAGGAAAGGGATGCATAAATCATTTTAGGTCCAAAACTTAAAAGCATTTGGCACATATGCATTATTATTATTTGTAGTATTATTATTATTGATTTATTTGCCTTATGGCAATACAGTTTGCTAATTGTTTTGCTAACTGGATGACCATCTTAATTGGGGGGGGGCGGGGGGGGGGTTATATCGTTTTCTCATCAGAGTCACCTCAAACTGACTCCTCTTGATGCGGAGAAACAGCAGCTCTACTTCCAACAGCATTTAAATTTAATCTCAAGTGGACAATCTAGGGGATTTAAACTTTGTCAAAACAAAGATAAAGCTGAAGCGGAGATATGAGTGTCATAAAAATAAGACCTTATGTACTGATAAATGACTAGAACAGGCCCATTACAGCATGTGGTAAAAAGATACCCAGATAAAAAAGTTAATTAGAAACTGGTTCGGTTCCAACGCTGCAGGAGGAAAATAAAATCAGGAATAAAAACACTGAGATCAGCTGATCTCCAGGTAACGTACCTTAATGAGATGTTTGTTGACCCACTTTGTGAAGGTTTTCTTCTGCACCCGGTCCCGCTCATCTGAGGAGAGGGACGGACAGGAAGGATTGGGGTTAATTACGTAATCAAGCTCAGGATGAATGCAGTTAGGCGTTAGAAATATGGTGACGGGTTTACAGACAAACACCAACATGACGTCTATTAACCTCATTAACACCATCAACCACGTTTATATGTCCACTGAGGTCGTTTCCCTCAGTCTGATTAAAATAAAGTGATCGACTGTTCGGTACCCAACGTTTGACATCCAGATGATTGAGAAGTTTCCATGGCAACTGAAGCCCCTGGAGGGCCAGAATCTCACGAGCCATTTTCAGAACGTCAACATTTGAAAACAAAATAAAACTTCTTCACACCCTCGAGCCAAAAATGGCCACCAGTTGCTCTTCTTTCGACCAATGGCACCGACCTACAATCTCTCCAGATCCAATCATATCCACCGTGTGAACAAAGTCCCGCCTCCTGTCATGCTATTCAGATGACGACCGGGTATGGAGCTAAAACAGTGACAGCTACCATGTGACATCGAAAAAGAGATTTGGCATCGTTAAATCAAACATTGAATAGTCAAACATTGTTAGAAAGTAAAAAAAACAAAAAAACTATGATGATATTCTCATTTTATGCATGAGATGTTTTCGTTGTCACTACAAGCTGGCGCTGTTTTGCCGTCGGGGGCGGGGCTAAATTGAAGGCGCCTTCATGGAGCGTCCGTTTTTCCAGTACTCATCATCGTCTACCTGCTTTCACTGATTTAGAATTCACTCATTAGCTTTATTAGCTTTATAAGCTAATGAAGATAATGTTAATGAAAATAAAACCCTTTCTTGTGGTCGAGCAGCGGTACTTGACCAGAGCTTTCTACAAGTTTACTACAGGTAGATGAGGAGTGATGCTGCTATAGGCTTAGGCTGCTGGAGGACATCAGGGTCTATTTCTCTCACTCTGCTGAGTTCTCCTACTGCTCTCCAATCTGAATTGTTTGTTGTTATTTCAGCTTTTAACTTTTTGTTCTGTCATTCTTCTCTTCATAGAAGGTACACCTGGTCTGGTGTTCTGTTAGCTGTGACATCATCAGGGGAGGCAGATCATCCTCTATTACCATCTAACATAGAAAGTACTCCTGGGTCAATGTGAGCTTCTGAGCTTTCTGTGTCTCTGCTCTGTCTTCTCTAACATAGAAAGTACTCCTGGGTCAATGTGAGCTTCTGTGCTTTCTGTGTCTCTGCTCTGTCTTCTCTAAGCCCCAGTGGGTGGAGGCAGATGAGCGTTCACACTGAGCCTGGTTCTGGTTCTGCTGGAGGTTCTCCTCCCTGTTAAAGGGGAGTTTTCCTCTCCACTGTCGCTTCATGCATGCTCAGTATGAGGGATTGCTGCAAAGCCATCAACAATGCAGACGACTGTCCACTGTGGCTCTACGCTCTTTCAGGAGGAGTGAATGCTGCTTGGAGAGACTTGATGCAACCTGCTGGGTTTCCTTAGAGAGGAAACTTTCTCACCAACCTGGAGGATCTGATGGAGGATGACTTTGGAAAGAGACTTGAGACGAATAGGAACCATATAAATAAAATTAATTGAATATTCAGGGTGTCACTGTGAAAACGAGACCAAATTCCTGCAGGTGCTGCATGCAGTGAAGAAAAGCGTCTCATTTCATTCAGGTTTTTCAGTTTTAGGGAGTGAATGTTACTAAACAGGACGTTTGCTTCTCACCTCCACCTCAAACAAAAAAAAAACCCAGGAAGAAGATTTACTGCAGAAACATAAATATTATTTTACTTCCTGCTGTTCAAAGCCGAAACTGAACAGCTATAAAGAACAAGCAGCAGTTAATCACGAGCAAAGCAAAGAAAAGTCGAGCCTCTTTTCAGCTTGTTGACACTTTGGTTCAGGTTCTTTATTTGAGTTTATTTCACCTTTAAGACATAAATCTTAATCTATGCTGCTTGTGTCATAGATCAGACTTGTTGTCTTGGTGCAGACCTGAAGCGTTAGCGTGTCTCCTCCCAATCGGCCAGACGTTCTGCTGAATTAACGGTTCTCCAGGATTTCCTGAAGGTTTTTATTACATTTCATCTTCACACTTCAGCTGCTTTTTAACCTAACGCCTATAAATGCCGGGCGTGATGTTTTCAGGGCAGTTAATGTTCCACATTTATCCATTTTTGGGAAAAGGAAACCCTAACTTTTACTGAACCGTGTCCAGACGGGACCTTTTGGGCCTCACGTGTTTTATTTATTGGAGTTACGTCAGCCTCAATAATCAGAAATCACAGCTTCTTCTTTCCTCGTTAAGTTTAATTTTTCAGCTCTTTTTGTTCTACGGTTCACCGCGTCCCCCGGCCTCCACCCAGACGGAGGCCAGAGGAGTGAGGCAGCAGAGCCAGGAATAGAGGCTGACGCCGGGCCACCGCTGTGTTAGCAGCTTTCCTCCCATCCAACACGGCCAGCCTCCACTTCCCCGTCCTTCAAACATAACTTCATAAAGACGATGAAGAGGAGCAGAAGTGATGAGATTAAATAATAAAGATCCAGCCCTGCAGATGAGTTTTTTCCTCCTCCAGTCATTTGAGCAGATTTACCTCCAGCCAATCAGAGAGCAGCGTGCTGCGTATCACTTCCTGCTTCAAACATCTCAGTTTTTCTCCTTCACACCAAAAGAAAACGTCACAAATATTTGCACAACGCTGCCGACGACTTTGAGTTCTGAAAGCTGGAACCGCTTTCAGAACCTAGAACGGACCCACGCTGTGTGAGCACACACCGACACGCCCCCCCCCCCCCCCCCAGCTGAGGAGGAACAAATATTTCAACATGCTCTTGCAAAATGAGCTCAGCTCTGCAACACGCCTTCATTCCCAAACCTGCCGGTCCGGCCGAGTCGGTTCAGCCGGAACAAATCCTCCAGATTCACGTGTGGAACAAGTCAGCTGCCAGGTTCTGATGGGGTTCTAAAGAATCTGGTTCTAAAGCATCTAATCAGGGTTCTAAAGCATCTAATCAGGGTTCAAAGCATCTGATTCTAAAGAATCTGATTACAATTGTAAACCATCTGATCATGGTTCTAAAGCATCTGATCAGGGTACTAAAGCATTGTATTACAGTTCTAACCCTCTGACCAGGGTTCTAAAGCATCTGATCAGGGTTCTAAACCCTCTGATTACAGTTCTAACCATCTGATCAGGGTTCTAAAACATCTGATCAGGTTTCTAAAGCATCTGATCATGGTTCTAAAGCATCTGATCATGGTTCTAAAGCATCTGATCAGGGTACTAAAGCATCTGATCATGGTTCTAAAGCATCTGTTCAGGGTTCTAAAGCATTTGATTACAGTTCTAATCCTCTGACCACGGTTCTAACCCTCTGACCAGGGTTCTAACCATCTGATCAGGGTTCTAAAGCATCTGATCAGGGTTCTAAACCCTCTGATCAGGGTTCTAAAGCATCTGATCAGGGTTCTAAACCCTCTGATCAGGGTTCTAAATCATCTGATCAGGGTTCTAACCCTCTGATCAGGGTTCTAAACCCTCTGATTACAGTTCTAACCCTCTGATCAGGGTTCTAAAGCATCTGATCAGGGTTCTAAAGCATCTGAAAAGGAGCTCTGATCAGCAGGTTTCTGCAGCCAGCACTGAGGCAGACGGGTGACAGTCTCTCATTCATCCACACAGCAGAGCTTTGTTGACATGAACACACCCACTCCACGCTGTGGAACCAGAACAACACCCACTCCACGCTGTGGAACCAGAACAACACACACTCCACGCTGTGGAACCAGAGCAACACACACTCCACGCTGTGGAACCAGAACAACACACACCCCCAGAACCGCGGTAGGACGCACTGACCTGAGCAGCACATGAGCGAGTACAGGTGAGCGTTCAGGTGGCTCTCGCTGCGGTAGTCGGGCCACATGGTGGTGGGGGGGTAGGGGGATCAGGCGGCGCGGCGCAGCATAATCCAGGATAATCAGAGCAGACGAGGAGCGACCGACAGCCGGCAGGTAGAACCTCCTCCTCCTCCCTCCTTCCTTCCTCTGGACGCCGGCAGCAGCTGCCCTGTCAGCCGGCCTCCACGTCTGTATTTCTGTCCCGGCGGCGTCTCCGGCAGCAGTTGCTGTCCCACGTGTGTCAGAGAGAGTCAGAGAGTCAGAGAGTCAGAGGGAGCAGGAGCTCCTCCCCCCCTTCCTCCCCCCCCCCGCAGCAGCAGCAGCAGCGCTACTTCCCCCTGACACTTGTTCTCAGTTTCTCCTGCTGACGCCTCCTCAGGGCCCAGCCTTCTGCTTCACCGCTCGTCGTCCGGATCTCCTTTGACTCTTCCTCTGGAAATTCTCGTTTTCGTGTCGGGGGGGTAGAACCAGAGAAACTGATGATGTAATCCTCCTCAGATCGCCTGAAGGCTGCGAGCACGGCTTCCTCGCTCTGAGGCGACAAGACTAACTCCTCCTAATGACAGCTCAGATAAGTCCGTTTCCTCCGCTTTCCGTCTCCTCCTTCCCAGAGTTCCTCTCTCCGTTTGTCCTCCTGATGGGGGGGGGGGGGGGGGGGGGTGGGGGGGTCTGCCAGCGTCTTTCTGAGGGAGGCCAGAGGAAAAAGCCGGTAATCTGAGCTGGACTTTAACCTCATGCGGAGGAACCGGCTGGACTGAGACCCGGGCTGATTCAATCAACTCGGAGCAGGAGGAGAGGAGAGGCTCGTTGGGGGGGTGGGGGGGGGGGGGGGCTCAGGGAGAGCAAAGAGCTCCCAGAATGCTCCTGGTCCGGTTCTGCCGGGTCAACAGGGACAGGTGGGATTTGCTCGGCCGGGTCCACAAACACCTGAGCGGGTCAGACACTCTCCTCCTCTTCCTCCTTCACTTTCACTCCTCCTCCTCCTCCTCCTCTTCCTCCTTCACTCCTCCTCCTCCATCCTTTCCTTTCTCCACCTGGTTCTGCTGCCACTCCGTCTCCCAGGACCCGTCCAGACTAAAAATACGTCTCTAATACCCCGGCACTCGCTCATCCCCTCTTTCTCTCTCTCCCCTCCTTCTAACTTATCGCCTCTAATCGCTCCTCGGATTCCTCTCCCGCCGCGCCTCCTCTGCCTGTGATTGGCTCACGTCTCTGAGTGGGAGGGACGTTTCCCCGCTGCTGGACGGGACAACCAGGAGCAAAGAGAAAGTGAAATCCTCTGGATGTTTCACTTTCTTTCTGCTGCTCCAAAGCAGACCAGCTGGTTCTCCAGGATTTACCCCCCCCCCCCTCCCCCTCCGGTGACGATCCGATGCTGGCGCCTCCTTCCCTCTTATGGCATATAACAATAAAACTAAAAATGAAACTTCCTCCTGATCCACAGGCTGGAGATCAGCGCAGATCATCTAAAGAAGTCGTGGCAGAGCGACCGGCCTTCATCGCTCCCTCAGGAACACGTTACGACAAACATTACTCAGCGTGGAGCAAATCCTCCTGAATTTATCTCCTCAAGGTCCGCAGAGTCCAGGAACTCTTTGTCTTTGTTGCCACTATTTGAAAGTTCAACAAACAAAGACAACCTCGGTTCAGTTTACCGTCCCAAGTCCCTCCTGATCCGTCCTCCTCTCACCTTTACCCGGCGGATCCACCTTTACCTGAGCTCTACGGGTCAGGCCACGCCTCCAGCGGCTCTAAAGCGAGAGAGAGCGAGACTTCCAGCTGATAACAGGAAGGCTGGGCAATAGAGCTGCTTTTTTTTAAATAGGTTCTAATATTTGCACTGCAAAAACAGAACTAAAAGTAAGTAGAATCTTCTTGAAATTAGTGTTTCTGCCCTTGATTTGAGCAGGTAAATAAGATTATCTGCCAATGGAATAAGATTTTTTGCACTTATAATAGGAACAACTCATCCCCATCATTCATTTCAAGTGCAGGATGTCTAATTATCTTATTTTAGGGGTCAAAATACTCATTCCATTGGCAGATAATCTTATTTACCTGCTAATATCTAGGACAAAAACACACATTTTTAAGAACATTTTACTAATTTTTAGGTCTGTTTTTGCAGTGTGTCCATCGTGGAAGATGCAGAGTTCAGAAATGTTTGACATCTTTGTTATGATCTCAGAGTTAAGCTTGCTAACCGGTACTATGAGATGCTAAAATCAATTATTTTTGTTTTCAAATAACAAACTCTCCTATTAAAGAAAGAAATTGCTCCCTTAAAGTGGAGAAATTATCTGTTTTTGCTCCAAACATATTTAATTCTGATCTCTCAAAGCAGGAAAGCCCCAAAAAACGCTATAAATGTTGTTTTATATCCTTTTATAGCGTTTAATTAAATTAAATCAGAAAAGCTTTAGAAAAATTAACAGCGTGCTCTTAGGTTTAGTGACAAATACTTGCTACTACGGGGTCCTTCCAAGCAGGAGGAACACTTTAATGGGTTAAAACGTGCTGAGTCGGCCCGTTGCCCGACGCTCAGAGCAGAACTTGGTCGTGAACCTTTCGCCGCCTCACGGTCCCCCGGCGCTGAACGCTCAGCGCCCCGACACGCTTGGCCAACCTGCGTCTCGGGTTTCACTTCCTGTGATGAGTAAAAAATAAGACCAGAATCCCCCCCCCCCCCCCCCCCCAGCCGGCAGCTGCAGCTCATCCAGAACGCAGAGGACCAAACCCAACGAGCGAATCTGCAACCGTCAGGAACGGACGCGGCGCCGCCTCTGAAACAGAAACGTTTCCACACGTCTGCAGAACTTCAGCAGACAGAACATATGGGTCAATGTGACCCATATGTTCAAGAATATATATATAAAAAGCATATCAAAATATAAATCATATTGATCGATATCGATAAATAAATTCAAAACATACACTGCAAAAACGGAACTAAAAATAAGTAAAATGTTCTTAAAGTTAGTGTATTTGTCCTTGATTTAAGCAGGTAAATAAGATTATCTGCCAATGGAGTGACTATTTTGACCCCTAAAATAAGATAATTAGACATCCTTCACTTGAAATAAGATGATGGAGATGAGTTGTTCCTATTTTAAGTGCAAACATCTCATTCCACTGGCAGATCATCTTATTTACCTGCTCAAATCAAGGACAAATACACTAACTTTAAGAACATTTTACTTATTTTTATTCCATTTTTGCAGTGTACAAAATTTTATTCTGTTGCTTCATGACTTATTTCTAGATAGACACAAACACTGAATTCAAACTCAACCCTTTATCCAACCAACTTTTTACCAAAACTGCAAGTTTTAAAAAAATAAAAAAATTACGTGTGCTCTCTGAACTCTAAAGGGGGCGGAGCTTGGTTCCTGGGTCTGTGTTGTGATTGGCTGGGAGGATGTAAGGACTGTAATAACAACCTAAATGGCAAGAGTGCATAAGGAAGGAAAACTGTTATTCTATTAAACTTTTTATTGACCCTTTTTTTCTATCATCTATGTACGTCTATCGATTTATAAATATTGTTACTGAATAATCGTTCAGCCCTAATCAGCAGCATAAAAACCACGGATGCTTCATTAAAGCATGAGCTGCTTTAAATTAACCTGAAATATGTGCAGCCGTGTAAATATTCAGGGAGAAACACACAGCTTCACCTGTAAGGTGTCTACGGAGATGCTGATTGGCCCAGATACGGCCACTGCTGATTGGCTGAACACGGGCTGGAAATGGAGCAGTGGAGTTCCACAAACCCTCCCCCGGATGAAGTTTCCACCACATTCAGAGTTTTACTGTGAAACCTGCAGAACCTGGAGGCGTGTGGCTGGACGGGAAAATGGACCGAGTCCGGGATAAAGTCCAGATTCACCCTGTCGTTCCTCCTTACTGCCACGGATCGGACCCAGACCGGTTCTGGACGTTTCAGCCGAGCAGCTCCTGTAAACCACGCGTGTTGACATGCTAATCAGCCGCGTGCCGCACCGGAGCGGACCGAGCCGGTGCTGCACTGCAAAAACAGAACTAGAAATAAGTAAAATGTTTTTAAAATGAGTGTATTTGTCCTTGATTAGAGCATGTAAATAAGACTATATGCCAATGGAATAAGAATTTTGCACTTAAAATAGGAACAATTCATCTCCATCATCTTATTTCAAGTGCAGGATGTCTAATTATCTTATTTTAGGGGTCAAAATACTTATTCCATTGGCAGATAATCTTATTTACCTGCCCAAATCAAGGATAAATACACTAACTTTAAGAACATTTTACTTATTTTTAGATCAGTTTTTGCAGTGTGGTGGTACCGCTCAGGAGTGGATCCGTCCTCTCAGCCTCTCTGGCCTCATTTCCTCCTCTCTTCTCTGCCAACGCGTCTCTCTCTCTGATTACATCCCTCCTCCTGTCCCTCAGGCATCCGCCGCCCTCATTTCTGATCCAAATCATCGATCCGCTCCGTCGTAGAACCTCTGGTGTCCCTCGCTGATCCAGTTCCTGCACCAGGACAGATTCTGTCCCATTTTCCAGACCCAAACTCCTCCTCTGACCCAAACTGTGACTCAGTGTCTCCAGCTGTTCTTGCATTTTGTCTAACAAGCTGCTAAATCGTGGCTCGGTCCACGTTAGAACCGGTTCCGACGCCACAGACTTGAAACACAACGGATCCGGGTCTCTAGGGTTAAACGGTGAGAACTTTAAGCATCCAGAGCGTGGATTAATAAACACGGATGACGCGCCGCCGAAGCATTTCTCCTGCAGCAGCGAAAGCTGGAGATCCTGCAGCGCAGACCCATAAAAGGAGAAGAAGAACCGGCAGGTCCAAACTAAACAGCAGCAGAACGGACGGCGCTGACCGGCCCGTAGACACCTGATAAAAATAAAAAACTAGAGCTGATTTAAAGCTGAGGGGCGGAGCCTGAACAGGAAGCACGCGGAGCCAGCGGCCGCTTTCAGGGGGAAACACGCCGTAAATCGCAGAGTTTGGACTTTACCCAGCTCCTTTGTGACGGTCCGGCGCCGGCAGCAGAACCAGAACCCGGCGGCGGTGATGACGTGAACGGCCACCACCAGGACGGGCGTCAGGACCGCAGGATCCGACAGGAAGTCCATGTCAGCGCTCGGATCGGGACTAAACTGCTGCTCTTCCATCAAGGGAAGCTCAAGCTGGTGCAGCTCCTCCTCTTCCTCCTCCTCCTCCTCCTCTTCAGCATCTCTGTCAGCTCCTGAGTCCCCCCCCCAAACCAGCGTCTATCTGGCACAACAATCCGGCGGGGCATTCCGATCCGCTGAGGCAGGCGGCCGGACTGGAGCCGTTACCGTCAGAGGAAGCCTGAGTTATCAGAGCGCGGGGGGGAAGCAGGTCGGTGTTTACCTGCGTTGCTATGAGGGAGTGATGCATCCTGTCTGTAGTTCCTATCAGCACCTATCTCTGACCGCCTCTGCAGACGGCGGCGGTGGGTTCGGATGCTCCGTGCGTTCTGCAGGACGCGGTGATTCAGCGTGACTCAGGCCGGACGGCGGAGGACCTCCAGCTGCTGTCACCTCGCGGGGAATGGTGTGTGTGTGTGTCTCTGTGTGTGTGTGTGTCTGTGTGTGTCTCTGTGTGTGTGTGTGTTCATTTTTTTTTGTCCTAGCAACCGCCAGACAAAACAAAAAAACAGAGCAGAGGCGAGATAAATCTGGAAACCATCAGCCCTGCTCAGCATCGAGCTGCAGATCCACTTTTATTTATCGTCGTTTTCATGAGACGTTTTTCACCCGAGATCTAATAAAGGAATTATGAGCCAGATAAAGAGTTTCCTTCCTGTTTGTCATTTTCTGATCGCCATAATTAAACACCATGAGGTCATGGTAGAGAGGTCTGCGGCTGCTTTCCATCCTTCGGGCTCAGCTCACGCCAGCAGAACTACATTACCCAGAATCCACCTTTGTCTTCCTCCTAAACAAGCACACCTGGGATGTGGGCGACAGATCAGGTAATTTTCTGAACAAGCAGCGACCCAATAGTTCAAACTGAGCTCAGATCGGTTATCTGACGGTTCCAGGCTTCTGCACTGCAAAATAGGAACTAAAATCTTCTTGAAATTAGTCTATTTGTCCTTTATATGAGCAGATAAACAAAATTATCTGCCAATGGATACATATTTTTGCATTTAAAATAGGAACATCTCATCTCCAAGATATTATTTCAGGTGCAGTATATCTAAATATCTTATTTAAGGGGTCAAAATACTCATTCATTGTTTCATTCATTCATTATCTTTTTATCTTAGTTCTTTAATTGATGTGTTTTTGCTTGTAGTGATGTACAGCACTTTGTTTCAGCTGTTGGCTGTTTTAAGGCGCTTTATAAATAAAGGTATATCATTGGCAAATCTTATTTACCAGCTCAAATCAAGGACAAACACTCATTTCAAGAAGATTTTACTAACTTTTCGTTCTCTTTTTGCAGTTTGATTATCAGAATGTGCAATAAAGTCGGTTTCCTGATGATTTTGCAATCAGGACTAACGAGATTTGCTGTATTTTTACCAACCATTCTGTCAAAAAGGGTATAATAAAGTATCCGAAACTATGTGTAGAATCTTTAAAGCAACGTTTTCAAGCTACAGTAACCTAATATTGTTTGAAAACATTAAAAAAATGATTTTAGTGCTTTGTTTGAACATTTAGATCCAGTTTAATTGGATGTTGGTGCAGAAGGGAAAGCAGAAAAAAGCTCTGATAGATAAACAACATGCGGTCAGAGCCCACCGGACGGCACACAGACACTGCAAAACTAAAAATATGTCATATCTTCTTTATATGAGTATTTGTCCTTTATTTGAGCAGGTAAATAAAATGATTTGCCAGTGGAATGAGATTTTTGCACTTAAAATAGGAACAATTCATCCTCATCATCTTATTTAGAGGGCAGAATATCTAATTATCTTATTTTAGGGGTCAAAATACTCATTCCACTGGCAGATAATCTCATTTACCTGCTCAAATCAAGGACAAACACTCAATTCATAAAAAATTTGACTGATTTTTAGTTCTGTTTTTGCAGTGAGAAGAGACGGACATCAGCATTTAGAGACTCGTTAACGCTGCTGGATCGTAGCTGGAGTCTCTGGTGAGAACCTCCTGGAGAACAAGCAACAAGAAAAAGCTCCAGTCCTCATAAATGTGACGCTGCAGCATCTAAACTCCACATGAGCGGACAGGAAGGGAAGTTTTCACCAAGAATGTTTATTTCTGCACGATTCACAAAGCAGAATAGAAGAAAAAAATAGCCTGATGGTTACTGAGGCCGTTAGTGCAGCTGGGTCTCTGTGTAAAACCCAGAGTTATGGTGTCTGCTTGATCATTTATTTCTAAGAAGCGTATAAATCTGTAAAACCAGCCGCATTCAGTGATTCAGACGTTAGGAGACAGCAGGGAGAAACTAAAATCGTCTCTGCGTGATTTCTGTTAAAAACACAGAGGTGAAGTCAAACAAAAACCCTTTCATTCCTTATTTTTACTTCCTCAGGTTGTCGTGATAAAAAGAAAAGGATGAATCCTGCAGCCGATGGTGGCGAGCAGAACCACAGAGGAGACGCTTTTCTCTGCTGCAGCAGATCAGAAGCCGTATAAACCACTTCCTGTTTGTCTCGGTCTGCAGCGGTTTACGCTCATCTGAAGAAAACCCACAAAAACAACAATAACGTGGTAAATCACACAAACCACATCAGTTCCAGCTGCCGCCACTAAGGGGCAGCAGAGACCAAGGCCTTCACAGCAGCGACACAGATCTGTCTGCAGAAACAGGATTAATGGACCAACCTTCAGCTCATTCATGTTGTTAGGCTTTAAAACTGGAAATATTATTATTTCTGCTTCTCTTCATGTTTCATAGAGACAATTTACCCTGAAAACTCCTCATAAGTTCACATAAAACTGGTCGATTTATTGTTTCTTTCCACCGGAGCAGAACAGACACTGCAAAAAGGGAACTAAAAATAAGTGAAAATTTCTTGAAATGTGTGTATTTGTCCTTGATTTGAGCAGAGAAATAAGATGATCTGCCAATGGAATGAGTATTTTGACCCCTAAAATAGGATAATTAGATAAACTGCACTTGAAATAAGACGATGGAGATGAGTTGTTCCTATTTTAAGTGCAAAAATCTTATTCCATTGGCAGATCATCTTATTTACCAGCGCAAATCAAGGACAAACACACTGATTTTAAGAAAATCTAAGCTTATTTTTAGTTCAGTTTTTGCGGTGGACGCCTTCATGCTGCTTCGGCGGACCTAAAGGTAGAGGTCAGAGGTCATGTCTGCAGAAAAAGCTGCGTCTGCAAATCGTGCAGCTCTGCAAACGCGGCGGGATGAAGCCGGACAAGAGATGGAGGGATGAATGAATGATGGAGGGATGAATGATGGAGGGATGAATGAATGATGGAGGGATGAAGATGGGGTGAATCAGGAGAAGTGTTATAGTAAAGATCTGTTGTCTTAAGCGACGTCTTTTTATCCGACGGCCCATTATTTCCCTGAACGCCTGATATCACCAGAATATCTCGCTCTCATGTCAAGGCTTCAACGCCTCGTCTCCACCCCCCCCCCCCCCACCACCCCAGCCAGTCAGCAACATTTCACCCAGCAAGGTCAGCCAGACGTCGCACATCTCACACAAACGCTCGGCTCGTCCGCCTCGTGACGATAAAAAACGCTGCAAACTAAATTTCTCTGCTCGTTTTGCAGGCGGGGGCCGTAAATGTCGGCGTGCTGCAGCAGAGAGGAGCGTCTGACGCCTCGACACGCGGCGCTGACGTCTGGCTTTCAGAGCAGTTTCCAGCCTGGAGGCGACTCAGTTCCTCGTGTTAAAGATAAACGTGGTTTTACGCTGCAGGAGGGAACAGGGGGGAGGAAGAGCAGCAGGATGAGGAAGAGGAAGAGGTGTCCTGTAACCTTGGCCGTCCACGCTTACATCACTCAGACATAAATTACAGCCCTGTCCTCCTCTGCTGCTCTGGGAAACGAGGCGTTCAAGGACGGCTCAGAAGAGCCGGAAACAGGAGTTATTAATCTTTAATCAACACAATTCAAACGATCAAATTGGTTCATTTAACGAGGAAGATGAAAAGATGCACGAAGCTTTCTGACGTGTGATCACGCTTTGAATCACGGCATAAAAAGTTTACTCAATATATTATGTTTCCAAGTAAAAAAAACAGACATTTTAGCTTCAACTTGTTACCAAATGAGGAGAAATCTCTTTAACCAGACAGCTTTTTTATTTAATTTAACAAATTACTCACATATTCAGCCGTTAATTGTGTTAGAGCATCAAAACAGAAACGCCTGACGTTTAAAACCAGCCAGAATGAATTATTGGTATAAATACAAGAATAAAACCAGCTCCAGTCACTTCACACAGTTTCCTGGCAGCTGCCTGACCTCCGGCCGCCCAGACGGGTGACATGTGGGGCGAAACGCTTCCTGCATGGAAACTGAGCCCCCCCCCCCAGAGTCCTGGCCCGCCATTCTGGGGCCAAATCTTTCAAAAGGCTGCAGATGTTGCACGAAATGACTGAAATGACTGTCTCTGAGGCACCTGGGAGAGTTAGTTGTTGCTCAGAAGGCAGAGCTTGGTGTTGCAGTTTTAAGCGTTGCCTGTAGGGGGCGGAGTGGGACCAGGTTAATGTCGCCACCGCTCTGCTGCAGCGTTGACTCGCTGACATCTTACTCAGCACAAAGCGCAGCTTCATCTCAGGCTTGGTTCCAGGAAAAGGAAACTTTGCTGCAACTTTTTCCCAAATCCAACAAAAGAAAACAAAAACAAAAAATTAAAAAATGGGGAACAATTGAGACTAAACTGAGACAATGAACAAAAAGAGGCAAAGTTAGGGGTAAACGTCAAAAACCTGATGATTATAAGATCATCTAGATGCACATCAGTGATTTATCCACCTGATGACGCTCATTAAACGCTTTGATTAGCTGCACCTACAGGGCTGTGCAAACTTTTTGCCGAAATTCTCAAGTCAAAAGTACTCGAAGGGCCAAAAAATAACAACAATGAAATATAACCCAAAAATCATGTTGTGAAGTTTTTATATGGTAATTTTAATTAAAACAAATTAGTCAGATTTTCTGAAGGAAAACGATGTTAAATCACTGCACATTTGCTTTATGAAAAGCAAATTATATTAGACTCAATTGATAAAAAAACAAAAACTGAATTATTTTTGGTCAAAACTAGCTAAAATCTTGCTGCGTTTAGCTCGTTTTGAGAAATGTTTTGAAAAAAAAAAAAATGCACCAAAGTTTGCATCTGAGTTAAAGTCCTCAGACAGACAGATCTGGTCGTATTTACTATGAAATTAAATATAATGTAAAAAGTGTGGTTATTGAAAGATGAATACATTGTGTTGTACCCAGCGTTCTCTGTTCTAAGATCTTAACCTGTCTGTATTCATTTTACCCTAATAAAAATAAAACATTTCCATCTCCATCAGCCAAATCTTAGCAGTAGACTAAATCTTTCTTGAAATGCAGTTGGGGGAGGCAATCAAAGTCAGTCCAGGGGCCACAAATGGCCCTCGGGCCGCACTTTGGACATGTCACTTTTAAATCATGTGGGAAAATAACCTTAAAGTTCACTTTACCAAAAAGGTGACACTTTTCCTTTAAGATGAAGACACAGGTCCAGCTCACCTACGGACAGGTGAGTGTGTTTCTGACAGGTACTATAAGGAGCAGGCAGCAGCTCGCAGACAGACGGGCTGGCAGTGACACCACCAGATGCCATTAAGAGATTAAAAGACGGCGGTGGAGACGAGGAAGGACGAGTCTGGCCAGACGAACAGAACGGATTACCAGGAGCTGACGGGAGGATCCGCGCAGACCCAAACAGAACAGAACAGGTGATGAGAAGTGGGAAACTGACCCACCTGAAGACAGACGCTACGGTGTTGTAAAGGTCTCTGGTTTTTGCTCCAGGAAACGACAGGCGATGAACGTTTCCAGGAAAACAAACAGAAAAGGTTCAATGCTCTGAGAGTCAGAACGTCCACAATAACGTCAACCGCTGCTGGTTAACACGAGACAAGACGAGTGTCAGGGCCTACAAACAGAGCCGAGTGTTTTCAGGAAACAAAGCCCAATTACCTCTGTGTCCTCTCACTCACCCTGCATGATAACGAGGGAAGACTGCAGAGGCCAGCAGCTATTCTGCTTCACCCAGTCCGCGCTCACGCACCAAAAATAGACCAAATCAGCACAGAGAGCAGAGCTGCCCCCTCCTCACTGCTTAAACTTCACAAATAACATCATTTACACAGCACTTTTCTTTACTTTGTTAATGCTTAGATCAGGGGTGTCAAACATACGGCCCGCGGGCCGGATCCAGCCCGCCGAACAATTTAGTCCGGCCATGTGGCTAACTGCATTATCATTATTAAAAAAAACCAAATAAATAAATTATTTTTTATCCAGTGTCCTGTCTGGCAATGTGGCAATAATAATTGTTGTCTTAATGCCAAAAAGATCTCATCAGATTTGACTTTCACAAGTGGAGCAGTACTGGTTTTGCCATAGTGCTCCGCTTGATTTATGAATGTGAATAGTTTTATTATGATTCATGCGGGGAATATCTCAAATGATATGGACACTACAATTGGAAAATAGGAGAGGAAAGGAAGAACAAGAAGAAAAAAACAAAAGGTGAAAGAAAGAGGAGATAAAAGGAAGAGAATGATAAAACAATTATTGAAAAAAACATGTACTTCGTTTAATTGAAAATGTGCAGTTCCTATATTGTCCACGAGGGGCGCTGTGTTTTAGTTAGCAGATTAAGATTCAGGTGTGGAAAAATTTTAATCATTTCTTCATTTTTATCTGTTTGATGTATTTTGTCATGCAGGACAGTGTTTTCAAGTTCCAAAAAATTTTAATAAATGTTTTTCAACATTGCATAATCACTGTGATCAGTTCTTATGCATAATGCACAAGTAAATGTTTAACTGAGTAAAAGTATTGTTGAAATTGCACATACTTTTCTTAAAAACGCTGAGGTTATTCATAATATATTGTGTAAAAGTGAAATTAATTTAAATCAACAACAAGTCCACATTTATTAGTTCTATTTAATCTTGCAATGAGTTTACTCGTGTGGCCCTCTTGAGATTAGATTAAGCTGAATGCGGCCCCTAAACCAAAACGAGTTTGACACCCCTGGGTTAGACACAAAACCAGGACGGTCCCTTCTCCACCTCATTGGCTCCATCGAGTTCAGCAACATCCGAATGTGCGACGCTGACCTTTAGAGCAATAACTGCGCGGCCAAAGCCAAAAGATCACAGCTGTGTGCGAGTGTCACATGGCCAGGCTAAATAAATGAGCCAATAAAAGCTAAATAAAAGCAATAAAAGCTAAATAAAAGCAATAAAAGCTAAATAAAAAGCTAATCTCGTCACGCAGCGCCGCTGACACACATTTCTGGTCAGGCTGCGGTGAGAAAACATGGCGCCTCGTAAAGATAAGAGGAAGAGCAAAACCTTCACTGGGGATTTAAAGCTCCCTTCACCCTGGATAAAGAAGCCCAGCGACACCTGCTGACATCTGGTTTTTACCCACTGGAGCGTAGGGCTGAACAATTTTGGAAAATAATCTAATTGCGATTTTTTTTTCTTAGTATTGCGATTTAATGCGATTTTTTTCAAGTTTAATTTATCATGTGTTTTTAAATATATACAAACAACAAATCAATTTGTTTCCTCGCCGTGCGGATTATTTGCTAAAAGACCCACAGCCTCTAAACTCATTTCAACCAAAATTGCAATTTTGACTTTTCCCTGCATTAACCACAAGCAACAAAAATGGCCTCTAAATAAAGATGTTTGTAAACAAGGACTATTTTAAACAAGAACTTTTAATGTTTCTATTGATCAGAATATTATTCAAGAGAACAGCTTTTAATTTAATTGGACATCAATCCTTGTTGAACATAAAGTGCAACCAACAAGCAAGTCTATGTATTAAACTGATTGACCAGTACTTAATGCTATGCATGATTATACAAACTCTAAAACAAGTAATACAATTAGATTATCTCACTGCTGCAACTGTCTTCCCTTCCATGTGGAGGCAAACCCACTTTAAACATTTTACCAACACCTAATGGACGTGTCTAATTCTCTGATTGTTACATAGCCAAAAATTGCAGACTTCTGCAATTTGGAAATTGCGTTTTTTTTAAATCGCAATTATATTGAAAATGCGAATAATTGTTCAGCCCTACTGGAGCGACACGTTAATTATCGTTAATTATCGCCGCTGCGGTTCCTCCATAAAAGCTCAGCATCAAACGTTCACAGTATAAACTAAAACAGTAACACAGAGACAGTGCTAGTTAAAATAAAGGATTTGCATTGACCATCTTTTGAATATACTGCTAAGTAGACGTTAATAGGACCAGCAGGTGGCGCTGTTGCACCAAAGTTGTTTCTCTGCAGACCAAAATAGCTAGAAGCTGCAGGGCTGCCCCGTTTTAATTATTAAAGTTCACAAATGCCGTTTGTGACAGGTATGTTTTCCCAGGCGGTGGGAAAACATAGCCAAACGCTAAATGCGAGTAAAGTTTCCGTTTGGTAAGTAAATTTCAGAGGGCTAGCTGCCACTTGGCGATGCGTAAATGTTTGTACTAAATAAATTGTGTTTTTCAGTCATCTGGGTGGATGCTTCTTTATGCTCCTCTGCTTTCAGCTCGTACGACAACAAACACACAAACACATGTGACGCGAGAACAACAGCAGCTACGTCGTATCTGTTTGCTAACAGCTAGCGGTTAGCTCAGGCTAATTACGTAGCGGGATTACGTGTAGATATTCAGCAGGAGTCAGACTTACTTATTGCTGCGTTTTGATGCCACTGCTTTGGCGTTTCTGTCGCGTTTGGTTTTGAAACCAAATCCGATGACTTTTTCAAATCTCAACAACCATTTCACTGCCTTTCGACTCCTCACAGGACGCTCATGCTACACGCTAAGCTACGTAGTAACTGTACTAACACCGATACCCTTCACCCCACATTGTGCACTGACCAACAGTTTTTCTTGGCTCCAATGATGCTTAAATGATTTATTAAAATGTCAAAGGGTACCATAAATCATGAACTCCCTTGATTTTGTATTTTAATCTACAAACAGCACCTTTAAAAACGCAAACCATTGATTTTCTTGATAAAAAACTGGACATTTACAAATGAGCAATGTTGGGTCAACACAACATGCAGGTCTAATTAAAAAGGTGTTACACAAAAGAGAGAAAAATGCTTACAGAAAACA
The DNA here is from genome assembly GCF_011125445.2 of Fundulus heteroclitus. Lineage (NCBI taxonomy): Eukaryota > Metazoa > Chordata > Actinopteri > Cyprinodontiformes > Fundulidae > Fundulus > Fundulus heteroclitus. Next base: position 40,095,950 of record NC_046373.1, on the reverse strand, counting down.
ATGTCAGTGCAAAACGGTGTGAACAGCTTAAAGAGAAGAGCCCAGAGAAGTCTTATTTAGACAGACGGTGGGAAAAAGGAGGAGGAGAGACTGTTGTGGAAGGAGGACGACAGCGATTTAGATTTATGACCCTGTGAAGATAAAAGAGGCTTCATCCAAACTATTTTGGTTTTAGAGCTTTTTGTTAATCACACACTAATGAGCAGGAGAGGAGAGACGCAGTGAAGAGAGGATAATTTATTCTAGCTGAGGAAAATGGAAGAAAAGACGAAGGTAAGTAAACCATTAACCAGTAGAAAAACATTGATTATTAGAAGTTAATGAATGGGGGTGAGGTAGAAATACGGTAGAGGAGCAGAGAAGTTCCTGCTCATGTGAGAAATGATTTCCACGCATCCAGGAACATTTACAGCGGGAAAAATCTGGTTCAGCTTTAAATGACATGCAGGTCAAGAGCCGGCAGTAAAGATGGAGGAGCGGAGGAGGTGTGGTGGGGGGGAGACAGCGTAACATTGACGCGACCGTGAGACAGAGACAAAGACGGGGAAGACAAACACTTGGACCGTGAGGTCAGAGGATGGGAAAGGCCCCGGACAAAAAACGGGCGAATGAAAGGAGGCGACGGATGAGAAGACCGTCCACAAATAAGCAGAAAACCAGGGAGACCAGGGCCTTCATTTTCTCCCCAGCTGTTCTCATCACCATGGACACCATCCAACAGGGCGCCGCCTCCGTCCATCAGGGCGCCGCCTGACGACCAGGACGCCAACGCTTAAACCCACCCGCAACCTTTAGATCTCCGATTAAAGAATAATCGGAGATCTAATAAAACATAAAAACCTATAAATATGAGATATAAATCCATAAACATTGCTAAACTTGCTGACATTAAGAAGACGTCCTCCTCATCTTCGTTCTTCAAGAAAAAAAATATGTTTCTGTCATTTTAAAACTATTATTTGGAAGCGTTTCACAGAAGTGAAACGTGACGCTTCAGCTCACCAGGACTGAAGACTTTAGCGTCGCTGTTTAATGCGCCGAGCTACAAATTAGCCAAAGGAGCTGCAGAAAAGCAGGTCGTATGTCTCAGATAGGAACGTTTCTGCGGCTCTATGTCAACATTTCTACGTTTTCACAGCCCTGCTCTCCTTATTGTATCAGCAGGTCTGCCTTTAATTGTGTCTGAAGCGTTCCTGAGTTTTTTTTGTGGTGAAGAGGGCTCGTTAAACGAGTCGAGTAGCTTGTAAAGCATAAAGACAAACTCCCTCTGACTAATGGAGGACTTTCTTTTCTGGTTTTATGGCTCTGATAGCTCACGTGTCCGCACAAACACTTTGGGGATGTTTTACGGTCAGTAAAGCGGCTACTCATGTGGATGAAGCTGATGTATGCGTGTATTTGTGAGGAAATTCAGAGACCACCAACCAGGAGCCCAGAGGAGGAGCGACCGCACATCACAGGCAGCCCGAGCCTCCTGCAGCTGATTTCCACCTCGCAAAATACCAAAAAACATGCAAACACCGAGACGTTAACTGAGAAATGACCTAAATCTAAACTCTGTCGAGTCTTTTTTGGGTTGGACAGTTAAAACAAAGTAGAAAAATGAAAACTAACTAAAGGAATGATAGGAAATAGTTAATTTAAGTAGCCGTTTTCCCACAAATCTAGAGAAGCTGAGCTCAAAATACATTAAAAAAAAAAGAGAAACAGGAAAGTGAAACCCCAGTTGAGTGGGAGGAAAACCTTTGCAACAACCGCAAACATAAATATCAACCAGACATTCTGGTCGTGGAGTCCAAATAAAACCCAGAACGTTAGTAAAAGAACGGCGCGCCGACATTAAAGCACGGAGGTGGGCTGGTCATGATGCGGGCTTAGGCTGCAGACAACAGCAGGAAAATTTAAATACATTGAATTAAACGGCTCATAATTTGATGATAAATGTTAAAACGTAAGATCAGGGATTTTGTTTTTTTTGCCAAGATTTGAAATAAACTTCTAAACCAGCAGATAGTTGAGCTTCAGAGCATCAGAATAAAGAGATTTTCCTCTCAGCAACCAGATATTGATTTAGAAAACCTTAAAGAAGTTGAATCAAAAAAAGCAGGACAGACATTAAAACAACTCTTTGCTGCTTTCGGCTTCTATAATAAAATCCTCACTGAACTGTTCCAGATAAAGGTTAATAAAATGATCAAGACATACTTCCTTATTAAGGTTATGGCTTTTTAAATAAAAGGACCCAGAAAACGTTAATTTAAACACAAACAGCTGAGCAGCAATAGTTCTGCAAAGACGCCAATCATTCTCAAAGTGCAGAGATAAAGAGCCGGAGGATTGACAGGGATGTTCTGCTTCCTCTGGTTTTCTATCCTGGTTATAATGGATGTAGCAGAAAGAAGACATAAATTCTCAGGGCGCGTTGGGATGATAACTTCTAGGTATTTGTTGCAGAAACAACGCAGGAGAGTGAAGATCTGGCCTCTGAGCTAGGGCTGGGTATCATCTAGGATGAGCCGATTCGATACGATTCTCGATACACAGCTCACGATACGATACGATTCTCGATACATAGCTCAGCTTGCTGTGATTCCAATATCGATATTTATTACTTTGAATTAATGTTCAGTGATTCAATCACCAAAATCAGCCAAATATTATGTTTATGTTCTATTTATTGATCACAGTCATATTAACAGGAAAATAAAGTGCATTTGCTTCAATGCATTTAACGTGTCACAGAAACCAAAAATGTGCCCAAACATCTGATTTTAGGGACAAAGGAGCTTCTAAAATCCTGTCGGCCGTTCCAGAAATTCGTCTCACTTGCTCTCCTTCGCTGTGAACTGTAATGGTTGTGCTGTAATAACGCCCCCTAGAGGTTGGGAGGTATATCGATATTGAAAGCCAGAATATCGATATTAAATCGTTTTTAAAAATATCGATATTAATCTTTATATCGATTTTTATGCACAGCCCTACTCTGAGCCAAGTTTTTATATTTATAGCTGAGGATTAGGGCTGTGCTAAAAAAAAAAAGAAATAGATTTTTCAATTATGAGTCAATTTTCACCAATTCCTTAAAATCGAATTATATAACCAAAGATCGATTAAAACGATAATAATTCACTGTGTGAGCCGGCATTACTTGCACAGACATTAGTCTGTTTATTAATTCTTCTTCTGCTCTGAGACATCAGCGGGACGAAAGCTAAGCTCCCCCTAGTGGTTGGAGGTATGGACGCAACATGCGTCACACAATTCTTCACACTCCAGTCCCAGAGGTGAATTTTAATGTCATATTTTTAATAACTCACAGGTTAATGCCCAAATTTATTTTCCCTTTTGGTTTAATAAAGCATTTTTGAATTGAAGTGAAAAGAAGTAGCAGCTGTAGATATTTCTGGTGTCTCTGTTTTCTGCCCCTCAGTTTGTGAAAACAATCGTCTCATCATTCAGGGAGAAGGTCTGGTCCTTACAGCCGCCATTAACTATCATTAATTTATAAATTTTGCAGTTAAATGTTAATTTGATACTAGTATCAATACGTTGCATAACTATATTAAATTCAGTTAACAGCTAAAAATATGTTTTAATCACCAGCGATCCAATTTGGGATTGGATCCGATCGAAAAGAATTGATTCTTGAAATTTGACTCGCTGCCCGGTCCTACTGAGCATCACAGATTTCTGCAGCGGCGCACCGATGTTCAGCCCTGGGAGCTGAGCTCGGCCCAACCGGACCTTCACTCTGCGGTTCCTAACAGGACAAATCAGCAGGACCTTTTTCTACCTGCTGATGAAGCAGAATCGAATCAAAAGAACCGCGGTTTGGGAACTAAAGGAACGGGTTCTGACCCGGTCACCGTACGCAAACTGACGATGGAAGAGAGAAGAATTTACCGACCAGAACCAGAACGCAATCAGCCGAGCCGGCTCCTACGTCTCATTAACTCCCGGGTTATTAAGCTGATAAATGGATCCTCCTGGTCTGGTTCTGAGATCTGGAGATGGGCCTGAATGACGACTGGTTCTGTTGCAGGAAACTAAACAATGTGCTGTGACATTTTCAGTCCTCCTCTACGGCGCCGTGACCTTTACGGGTCGATACGGCGCCGTTCAGCGGGGGATTCAAGCCTCGGAGCAGAAAGGGCTTCATCAAGGTTCTAAACTCGGGTGCATTGTTCTCGCCCGTAAAATTAACTTTTTATCTGTGGAAAAACAGAGAAATAAAAGCTCAGAAAAACAAAGAAGACTTTCACAGGGCGAGGCTTCACGGATCAGAACAAAGCGGGTCTGAAAACCCGACCCGGGTTCTGCTGGTGAAATAATCTGCAACATCAATGTTGCTTTGAGTTTGCAGCTCTGGACCAAACGGTTATGAACAACGACCTCAGAGAGGAAACCAGCTCAGAAAGATGAATATAGACACCATCAGATAAGACATTATATCACTATAAAGAAAGATTTAGTCATAAAAAAACCAAATTAAATAGAAGAGTACTTCATCATGTTATAGGGAAGCATTTCCCAACAAAACACATTTCTAATCCATATTAAAGGTAAATAACACGTTACAGAAACACAAACCACATTAAGGAAAAAAATGGGAATTAGAATTAAATGTTATAATTAAAGACTCTACATTAGTGGACATGTATATAGGCTGTCATAGAGGAACTAGCAGCCAACTATGGAAAGAATTTGACTGAAAGTGAAGATCAGATACTTTAATTCTCCCTTTATCATATGTGGAAAATCCCAATCTAGCATTATGATGGTGAAATTGTGGAAATGTTGAAGACACCACACACTTTTTTTGGGATTATCCAGTAATACAAGGAATTTGGGACAAAATTAAAAAGAAAATAAATGTTATATTGAAAGTAAACATGTTTTTTGTTGGGAGCCATACCTAAAGACCGATATAATGCAGATCAGAGATATATATACTGAGGGTTCTCTTACTGAAGAAAATCATTATTGTGAACTGGAGAGATGTAGTTGATGGGTCCAGAGACTGAAACATGTTTACAAAGATGGAGCGAATGAAGCCTGCAGCGAACTATGGACACTTTTGTACAAAGATGGACTCATATTTCACAGTAACTGGTGAAGGAGAGGATGATGGGATGAAATGTTGCCTATATGGAAAACCCTACTTAGCCACAGGTTATAGATATCGTCTTCTCTGCCTGTTACTTCAACTCCTGTCAGGAAATGTTATGTAAAATTATTATAACGGTTAAATAAAAAGTAAAAAAAAAGATGAATATAAATATAGAGTGATTCTACTGAAGTTTTATTCACAAATGCAAACTAGTAAAGACAGCTGCCATGTTCCCAGCAGATCCATGTGAGCAAAGCATCTCAGACGCTACAGGCCTCAGGTCAAAGGTTAAAGGTCATTACGGGACAGTAGGAACACCTCTTCTCTCTTAACAGAACCTGGCAGAGGGACCCAGAGGACCTAAGTTTCATTTGAACGAAGAAAGCCTGGAGATGTCCGATCCAGACCCACAGAACCATGTCTGAACAGAACCAGAACCAGCATCATGATCTGGGCCCGTTTTGCAGCCTCAGCACCTGGGTAAGGTCTCGAATCGACAAGGAAGTATTTTAGTGTCCGTCTGTCTGAGAGCTAGAGCCCGGCCCAAACCGGGCCACCAGCAGAACGATGACCCAAAGCCCGGCAGAAGACCCACAGCAGAACGGCTGAAACAGACGCCGCAAAGACCCGAATCAGTCGGGTTTAAACCGGACCGACCCGGAGAAACTAACGTCTGCAAACCTCCAAGAAACGAGTCGATCTGAAGAGAGGAAGTCGGAGAAGACCCGACCCGCTGCTGATTTCAACAGCCGGTAAAAAAGGCCGAGGTTTGGGAACGGATTCATGGATTCATGGTGAAACCTAAAAGGCCGGGTTCTCCGGAACGCCTCATGCACTGCAAAAACGGAACTAAAAATAAGTAATATTTTCTTAAAATGAGCGTATCTGTCCTTGATTTGAGCAGCTAAATAAGATGATCTGCCAATGGAATGAGATTTTTGCACTTAAAATAGGAACAACTCATCTCCATCATCTTATTTCAAGTGCAGGATGTGTAATTATCTTATTTTAGGGGTCAAAATATGCATTTCATTGGCAAATAATATTATTTACCTGCTCAGATCAAGGACAAAAACAAACTAATATTTTAGATCCGTTTTTGCAGTGTGGTCTCTTCATCCTCTTCATCCTCTTCATCCTCGCCCACGCGCAGCAATCAGCGTCAGCGGGCGAGCTTCTCCTCACGCAGTTCCGTGTGATCATAGAGCCCTCAGAGCGAGAACAAATGTTTCCCAGAATAAAAAATAAAACACGTCCAGCTTCTCACGCAGCAGACCTCCACCCAGATGAGCGGCCGACAGGAGGCGCCGGAGGCCCGGCGGACCCATCGGGGGCTCAGAGGGCCGCCAACGGCCGTCCCAGCAGCCGGTGAGGCCACGCCCGGCCGGGCCGGCGCCGATAAGCCCAGAGCGGCGCTTATCACCGCAGACACATCTGTGGGTGAAAGAGAAACGGCGAGCTGAGTCTGAAGCCTCCGTGAGCCCGGCGGGTAAAAACCAAGGCGACGATCAGAGGAACCGGCTGGAACACGTGGAAGACGCCCGGCAGCCAGATTCAATTATCGCATTTCTAATCCGCATTTTAACCCGATAATTACTGAGCAGCGACGTCAGGCTGGTGCTGAACAGCAGAACCTTCTGTTCAAAGCAAACAGCATCATTTATTTATTTTTTTTTAAAATCATTTATTTATTTTTTTTTATTTATCATGTGTTTCAAAATATATACAAACAATCAATTTGTTTCCTCACCATGTGGATCAGGTGCTAAAAGACCCGCAGCATCTAAACTCAGAGCAGAAATGATTGCGTTCTGCCTACAATATATTTCAACCAAAATTGCAATTTTGACTTTTCTCTGCATTAACCACAAGCAACAAAAATGGCCTCTAAATAAAGATGTTTGTAAACAAGGACTATTTTTTATATGAACTTTTAATGTTTCTGTTGATCAGAATATTATTCAAGAGAACAGCTTTTAGTTTAATTGGACATCAATCCTTGTTGAACATAAAGTGCAAAATCCAACCAACAAGCAAGTCTATGTATTAAACTGATTGACCTGTACTTAATGCTATGTATGATTATATAAACTTTAAAACAAGTAATAAAATTAGATTATCTCACTGCTGCAACTGTCTTCCCTTCCATGTGGAGGCAAACCCACTTTAAACATTTTACTGACACCTAATGGACGTGTCTAATTCCCTAATTGTTACATAGCCAAAAATTGCAGACTCTGCGATTTGGAAATGACGTTATTTTAAATCACGATTGTATTGAAATATGCGATTAATTGTTCAGCCCTAAGCTGAATCCTGCATGTTCCTGCTGAGATGATGAAAGAGAGAAATGCTGCCCTGACACTGAAGCTGCCTGCCGACCTCGGAGGTTAAACCCCGTCAGTAACTCCTTCCCTGCTGGTTCTAAGCTGGTCTCACGTTAACCTGGAGACAAACGGCCTCCAGACGGTTACGTAACCTGATCAACGGGCTTTGAACTTCACACGTCTGAAGCTGCAGCAGGCCTGTGAGGTTCCCCCGTCTGTGCGCGCAGGTCCAGCCCCCCCGCCGCAGTTCTGTCTGTCAGAAACAAGCGGGTCTGGATCGACAAAGCTCACGGCCAAACGCCGCTTTTTAAATCCTCACACAGCTGCAGGTGAAAACGTTCTGGTGCAGCAGAACCGCAGAAAAGGCCAGAAAATGGACCGTCTAGCGTTCAGTCCAGTTCACTAATCAGAACCAGGATTAAAATCTGTGCAAAAGTCTGGATTCAAGCCTCATTTGTGTCCTTCTTGCTTTAAAGCAGGGTGTCGAACTCATTGGCATCATGAAATCATTAAAAGGCCCGGTTGCTCGTGCATAGATGATACTTTTGATTTCATAATTTAATTTCAGTTCACATAGAAATATAAAAAAAAATGCACAGCAAGATAAAAGTAGCATCATTAGGCCCATTTGAACAGTTTATCTGCAGAAAAGCTGATATTGTGGTGAGTTTAAACTCATTCTGCAGGATGCTGTTACTACACTGTTAAAAAAATAACATTCGCTACAGGAGAAACAGTTTTAGCCACTTTATACAATTTAATAGTATATATGCCTTTACTTTATGACATGAAATGCCTTTTTTGGCTCTTGAGGGCCGGATAATTTGCCTTGATGGGCCGGATTCGGCCCACGGGCCTTGAGTTTGACACACGTGCTTTAAAGGAACTGGTCCTGCAGCAGATTTTTAATCTCTTCACATTTTCCTTGATTTTTCTCTCATGTTCTGCATTTTAAACCTTTTTTTATTATTATTATTACTTTTAAAGCTTTAATGTCATGCATAAAGAAACTGACTTCAAACTGAATATGATCGGAGTTTCCAACCACGTTTTCATCGTTTCTGGATTTAATTTGGCTGCAGATGCGCAGATTACAGAGAACCAAAGGACCAGAGACGGGGAACCGGGAGAACCCACCGATATTTTCTCAGAAACTCATTTGTGCATCATCTGCTGCTAAATGCATCACTTTGAGCAGCAGCCAGGCTGAGGCTGGAGGTGCGCTGGTAGAAAAGCAGCAGACCCAAACTCACGCTGCCGGGTAACGGTTCTGCTGTCTGGCAATAATCACACTCACACATCAGAACCACTAGAAATGTTTCTGATGATGTTTGGGGGAGATTTGAACCAGGTCTGAATGTTTCCTGCAGCCCAACTCTGTGAGAGTATTTGTTAGAAACTCCTGCAGCTCCCCCAGTGATGCCGGCGGCCTCCCTGACGAGTTTCTGGCCTCTTCTTTTCTTCAGCGCTGCAGAAATGTCCAGTTTTCTCACTGCCGTCACATCCCTCCATCCATCGTCTATAACTGCTCATCCTGGGAGCGTCATGGGAAAAGGCCCCCAGGCTGGGATCTGAACCAAGGACCTTATTTTACTCTAAAGAGCCATGGTGTATAAATGATGCGGGGGCATAATGACCGTTCATACTGAGCCCGGTTCTGCCGGAGGTTTTTTTTCCCGTTAATGGGTGGTTTTTCTTCCCACTGTCGCTTCATGCTTGCTCAGTATGAGGGATTGCTGCAAAGCCATGTACAATGCAGATGACTCTTCCTGTGGCTCTACGGTTCCCCAGGAGTGAATGCTGCTTGTCGGGACTTTGATGCAATCAACTGGTTTCCTTATATAGGAAATTTTTGACCAATCTGTATAATCTGACCCAATCTGTATAATATGATTGAACTTGACTTTGTAAAGTGCCTTGAGATGACATGTTTCATGATTTGGCGCTATATAAATAAAATTGAATTGAATTGAATAATGTGACACTTTGCAAACTGAGGCTCTGCTGCGTCCTTTAAAGGCCGAATACGTCACAGCGAGGCGACGAAGGCGTCTTTAAGTGCCTCCTCCTGTTTCCCGGGTTAAAGGTGTACCACTGCAAAAAGGGAGCTTAAAGTAAGTAAAATTTTCTTGAAATTAGTGTATTTGTCCTTGATTTGAGCCTGTAAATAAGTTTATCTGCCAATGGAATAAGATTTTTGCACTTAAAATAGGATTAACTCATCTCCACCATCTTATTTCAAGTGCAGTATTTATCTAATCATCTTATGTTAGGGGTTAAAATACTCGTTCCATTGGCAGATAATCTTATTTACGTGCTCAAATCAAGGACAAAAACACTAATTTCAAGAAAATCTTACCTTAAATTCCCTTTTTGCAGTGTAGAGCTGGGCGATGAATTAATTTAATCAATTAACTCTAATTTACAATTTCTTAAGCTCTATTTGTGAAAAATCACTTTTTTATTTTGCCAACGGGCTCATTGGGCTTTCATGAGGAGAATAGCAGCGATCATGAATATATATTTAGAAAAATATATTGTCAAAACATTGTAAAAAGGCATTTTAATTTACTCCTTTACTTATTTTCTTTAGGTTAGTTTGAAGTTACAAGTGAGGTGAGGCCTGTTCTCAGCAAACATTTTGTTATAATGGTGGCCATCATTTACAAAAGGCAGGGCCGCCATCTTGTTTTAGAAGGATTTCTTTAATTTGTTTTGTGAAACAAAAAGGAGGGAAGAAAAAAAAGATTAATTGGATTTGGTATAATAAAAACAGAGATTTTATTTTAAAGCCATATCGCCCAGTCCGGTGTTTCCCATGATTCATTGCGGGTTAAAGGAGAAAAAGCAGCGGCAGCAAAAAAACCTGATTAGAGTTTGATTTATTCCACTTATTCTGAAACACAATCATCTCTGATGCGTTTTAGGTGAGAATGCAGGAGTCAGAGCCAAACAACGTTCCCTCTTAGCGCTGACCTGAAGTCAGAACTTTCTCTGTTCGGTCTAAAAACGCATCACCATCCAAACGTCTCTTTTTAAAACCATTTCTGCTTCAGGCCAGAAACATAAATAACTCGAGTTTTTATAATCCACACATTCATGTGGTAATCCTGTTTAAAACACCTTCCTGAGCAGAACACCTGAAACAACAATAGCGTTAATGTCGGGGTCTAGGCTGAAGTCAAAAGCCGTTCATATGACTGGATTATTATAAACCGAGCCACACATGGTGGTGCCTGGCAGCTGGAACAAAGATCTCCTTCATAGAAGCTCTACTGACTCCACGACAACAGGCATATTTATTTATAGAGCACTTTTAAACAAGAATTTACTTAAATTATGTGGCATGATTATGTGGCATGAATGAAGGGAAAGTAGATTAGTGGGAAGAAAAAAACATTAAAAACAAGAATAAAGCAGTGAGAAAAAGTCTTGACTGTAAAATACAATGCAGCATTTAGTGAGGCTTTCATGCCACATTAAATATTTTATGTATACTAAGAGTCTGGGAGGTATACTAACACGATCAACTCATTTATTATTATTATTTATACATTTTTGCAATCATTTTTAATCTTTGGAGACAAAAAAAAGCAGAACAACCTGACATTACACAGGATATTGAAGGTATTGAAGCTCCGAGCCCGTTCTGCAGAACATTCAGCGGCGCTGATGCTGACGACGTTCTGGCATTAAAGCTACAGCTGAACACCCTGAGATCGCCACAGCAGGACTGAAAACTAGGGCTGGACCATGATTAATAATAATATTTATCGATCTATAGACGTATATAGATGATAGAGAAAAGGGTCAATAAAAAGTTCAACAGAATAACAGTTTTGCTTCTTTTTCCATTCTAATCATGTAGATCGATATTACAGTCGTTATATACTGCCAACCAATCACAACGCAGACCAAGAAACTAAGCCCCGCCCCCTTCAAAGAGTTCAGAGAGCATGCTGTTCTTTTTTATGTTTTTTTATTTGCAGTTTAGGTAAAAAGTTGTTTAACTGCAAAAGTAGAACTAAAAATAAGAACGTTTTTCTTTAAATAAGATTATCTGCCAATGGAATAAGATTTTTGCCCTTAAAATAGGAACAACTAATTTCCGTCATTCTTATTTCAGGTCCAGTATATCTAATTATCTTATTTTAGGTGTAAAAAATACTCGTTCCATTGGCAGATTATCTTATTTACCTGCTCAAATCAAGCACAAATAAATTCATGTGAAGAAAATGTTACTTATTTTTAGTTCTCTTTTTACAGTGTTGAATAAAGGTTGAGTCTGAATTCAGTGTTTGTGTGTCTTGTGTGAGGACACAGTGCATTCACCTTTATTATTATTATAGTTAGAAATTATGGCTATATTAGTTTATTTTGTTGTATTCATTTTGGAGACCGCTGGTATAAAGGATGAGCTTGTCTGACGGTTTTATTCGAAGTGGCTAAAAACAGCGAGGGAAGTGACTAAAAATAAGAAAAATCTTCTTGAAATGAGTGTATTTGTCCTTAATTTGAGCACGTAAATAAGCTAATCTGCCAATGGAAACAGATGTTTGCACTTAAGATAAGAACAATTTATCTCTATTGTCTTATTTCAAGTGCAAGTGGTCAAAATGCTCATTCCATTGGCAAATAATCTTATTTACCTGCACAAATTAAGGACAAATAGACTTAATTCAAGAAAATTTGACTTGCATTTAGTCCCTTTTTGCAGTGATCGAGGTAATTATTCAAAGACAAGTTTTAACTTAACTTATGTATGTATATATGTATGTATATAAGTATATATATATATATATACGTTTATATTAGGGCTGGGCAAGTTAACGCGTTAATTCATTAGACTATTAACGGCGATATTTATTTTATCGCGCATTAACGCATGTTGCTCACATGCTTTCAGTCAGTGTCAGTCTCTCCCGCTCCCCCTCCCCTCTCGTACATGGCTCAGCGGCGCCAGCCAATCAGCACGCAGGCTCAGCCTGGCCCGCCCACTCAGCTCTCACACAAACTTAATACACAAACAGCTGAGAGAGACCGCAGCAGCGGAAAAACACGAACAGGGGAAGTAGCACCGTTCGGCTTTATTTTAATACCGTAAATGAAATCAAGCTGTATGTTTTGTAAAAAGCCGGTTAATTTCAGTGGAAACACAACAAATTTATCTAAGCACGTGAAAAAACATGAAAACGTCGAGCCCCAGAAACGGAGAAAGGAGACGAAACTTCTCTCACTGCCCCGACAGACCCACAGACAGATGTCTCTGACTGAGGCGTTTCAGTCCTCCAGGGAACATCCAGGTAGATCAGTGGATGGATGGATGGATGTTACTGGAGCCCACACATAACATGTAATTAAGACCTTGAAAGAACCCAGTACATATATTAAAAAGTGTTATTTAAGATAAGATAACAATAGCTAATCCTTTTTTTATCCCACGACGGGGAAATTTATAGGATTAAAGCAACAGGCAGGTGCACACAACACAGACAAAATTACATAAGGATTGAAATATATAAGAGGTGGATTAGCGAAAAAACACTGAACATAACATTATTATTATTATTATTATTATTTAATTGTAATAATAAAATAAAAACCACAAAACCCAAAAGGTCAACAGTTTCATGATACATCAAGCTTAGGGACTGGCTAATATACAGCAGGTCAAAAAAGGCCATATTTTGGCTGCAGTGCTTTCTGTTCTCTTATGAAGAAAAGATCAACTAGTGCACTAAATTCAATAGATGGGTTGAAAATATCCAGTATAAAATAAGTGCTACAAATGTTACAACACTTTTGTTCATATGGCAGCAGAACATTAAAATAAAAGTGCTCTTTACACTACTTTTGAATTCATTCTTGGAGTTTGTAAATACAATGCGATTAATCACGATTAAATATTTTAATCGTTGCCCAGCCCTAGTTTATATATAGACCACTATGAATGTAAATAAGTCCATTCCTATTTCTTTTTGTATTTTTTGGTATTCTTTTTTGATCCATTGTATATATGAAGATTCACTGTATATAACTGAATGCACCTTCCCTACTCTGAACCTTCTTGTATGAGCCGATGTGACGAGTGAATTTCTCCATTGTGAGATCAATAAAGACAATCTTATCTTATCTTAACTTCAAGCTCACTTAATCTCTGACCAAATGGCCGCAAGAAGAATGAAATTACGTGTTTTAAGCCGCATCAGTAAACGATTCTGGACGTTTTAACCCGTTATTTAAAAAAAAAAAAGGCCAGCCATCCAACCTTTGCTCCTGGGTTCATGAAGCTGCAAACGTAACGCTGCTGTTGGATCTGGGAGCGCTGGCACCGATAAGATCCGACACAGAAACACTAAAGTCCACTCAGAGCAAACCTGAGCAGAAGCAGGTCGGGTCAGAGTGGGCCGGCGTGTAACCCGGTGGGTTAAAACACGGCACATCACAGGTTCTGACGGGTTCCTTTACGACCAGAAACCAAATAATTTAAAATAAGCGAACGATTTGTAGACCTCAGTCCCACCTATGGGTCTGAGAGCGGCTAAGGAGTTTAACCTCGTGTCGTTTCAGGGTTAAAGGAGACTGTAGGTGATTCTAACTGAGCCTGACATGCGTCGCTGTGAGACCTGGGACCCGGCAGCTGCTGTGGGCGGTGGGGGGGGGGGGGGGGGGGGGGGGGGGGCTCCCATGACACTTAATATCACCAAACCACAAGCAGCAGCAGGTGTGGCCTCGGCTGTTAAAGCCTTTAAATGAAAGACAAGTGGAGGTTCGCTGCAGACAACTTTAGGGGGGATTTTTTTTTTTTCTTAATTTGGGCATGAAAGGAGGATTTAACGGCAACGCTTCTTTATTTCATCCTCATTTGCATCTGAAGAGAAGGTGACTTGGAGCAGATAATAGAGCAGGAAGAGGCCGGCATAATGAAGCGGTCCTTGAGAAACAGGTGTTCTAGAAACAGGGGGAAAAAAACAGTTTCTGGCATTTATGCGACATAAAAGTTTTGGGCTTTTAATGAGAAATCCAAAGTTTCAGGAAACTAAACTCGACTCCTGTCAGCGACACCCGGCGTCCTGAGAACAGCAGCTGAAGCCAGTCGGGAGCAGACGCCTGCTGCACTGACACGGCGGCTTTCTGCCCCACAGCACTCGCCGATCACACGCGCCGCGACAAATGACGGAAAACAGGAAGCATGTCGGCGCCACGGCACAGACGATTAGCAACATGTGCGGCTAACGGAGAGGCTAGCGCCAACGGGGAGCGTGGCGAGGAGCTAGGAGAGACGTGGAGGTACAGAGGAAGACGGCAGACTCCAAAGATAGCGGTTCCTCTGTGGATATATAACTCGGTTGGAAAGAGGAATTGCTGACTAACTCAGGAAATGACAGCATGTGCTTATTTACAGCTACAGACGGGGAGTAAGGATGTCTTTCTACGTGTATTCACACCAAACAAACCGGCCTGGTGGATGTGATCAGATGAAGAATGCTTGAGTCACAATGGAGGACAGGCTGCATAAAATCAATTCACTTCAATTCAGTTTAACTGCGCTGCACCAATTAAAACAAATAAATCTCAATTAAACCAAATCCTCCAGGTTGGTGAGAAGGTTTCCTCTCTAAGGAAACCCAGCAGGTTGCATCAAGTCTCTCCAAGCAGCATTCACTCCTCCTGAAAGAGCGTAGAGCCACAGTGGACAGTCGTCTGCATTGTTGATGGCTTTGCAGCAATCCCTCATACTGAGCATGCATGAAGCGACAGTGGAGAGGAAAACTCCCCTTTAACAGGGAGGAGAACCTCCAGCAGAACCAGAACCAGACTCAGTGTGAACGCTCATCTGCCCCCACCCACTGGGGCTTAGAGAAGACAGAGCAGAGACACAGAAAGCACAGAAGCTCACACTGACCCAGGAGTACTTTCTATGGTAGAGAAAAGGGCAGCAATAGCTCCATTAGTGGCTTCATGTAGGAGAGAAACAGCTAAATAGAGAAACTCTGAGCCAGTTTGGATGCCACGTTTTTATGGCTTTTAATGAAGTGCCACTAAAGAAAATAAGATGAAGATCCTATAAGGCACTCCACACCAAAGCAATGCAACAGCAGCGTGAACTGAGGGCAGAATGGAGCCCAAAAGCCTCCCTGTTTGTTTTTCCTCAGTAGTTTTGAATTAGTTTTAGGTTCCTGTCAGTTTCCAGCAGCAGGGAAGCCAAAGAGGACTCGATTCACACGCTTCTGTCTGCAACTCCTGGTGGCGTCTAAAAATAATCTGCCCTCATTTACAGCCGATACGTTTGATTTGGACGAGCAGGGAAAACGCTGCTGGCTGACAGGCTGCCTTCCTGTCAGCTAATGTTCCACTTCACTAAACATTTTACCAAAAAAAAAAAAAAAACCCCAAAAAAACAACATGAACCGATACAGAAATGGAGCACGGCCTCCGTTAACAGACCGGCCCTCCCTGCTCAGATGTCTGCCATGAAGCGGGTTAAAGAGGAGAAGCACCGTGCTGCATGTTGGAAATGATATTTATTCTGCATCCTTACACTGTGAGAAGGCATTCAGTTCTACATAATCTCTACTTTATAGGAGGTCGAGGCTAAATCAACTGTAGTTCATCTGTTTTTAATGGTGTCATAGCAACAGGAGAGACATTTCAGTTTGGGACTCACACTGCAAAAAGGGAACTAAAAGTAGGTAAAAATTTTCTTGAAATTAATTTATTTTTCCTTGATTTGAGGAGCTAAATACGATTATCTGCCAATGGAATGAGTATTTTTTACCACTAAAATAAGATAGTTAGATATCCTGCACTTGAAATAAGATGACGGAGATGAATTGTTCCTGTTTTAAAGGGAAAAAAATCCTATTCCATTGGCAAATAGTCTTATTTAGCTCCCCAAATCAAGGAAAAATACACAGATTTCAAGAAAATTTGACTTACTTTTAATTCCCTTTTTGCTCTGCAGACCTTTGGACTACAGCAGAAATCACTCAAGCTTGACTCTTTTTTACTCTTTTCGCTGCACCGCTGCACCTTTTTCAGTTCCCAGCTATGTAAGGCTGTCAGAGGTGGAAGATGTCCGCCTCCGATTAGCCTTCGCTCCTTTCGCCACGTCGTACGTTTACAGTTTTGCTCCGTTTACACCGGACTGTGGTGCAGAAAAAAACAAATAAAAACCAGAAACCACGTGAGATGAAGCGGCGACGCTCAGGTGTGACGAGGGAGAAACCGACTAAACCGTAAACTGAGATTCTGTGTTTGTCCTGCGTCTCCGTTTCCGGTCGTTTGGGTGATCATTAATCACGTTTTCAGCAAAGAGCCACGGAGCTGAATTAAGCCTGTTTAATAAAACGCTGATGTCGGCTGGAAGAGAACTTTAACATCTTTAAATAAAATGTTCTGGTTTCTAATCAGCCTCCTGTGTCCTGCGGTTGTCCCACTCAGAGCTGGTGACCACCGGCACACGTGGAACATGACACACGGCTGATATCACGCCTGAACCAGCCACAGATAACACGCTGCTCATATTACAGCGTTATGACACCGGGGCAGACGCTAATAAAGGCTGTAAAGCAGTTTATGTTGACGTGTTTCTCATCGCAGCTCTGATAGGAAGCAGAAAGAACACCGACCTCTCTTCTCCTCCAGGTCCAGGAGGTACTGCCTGTAAGCCGCCGCCGCGCTCATCCCTCCCTTAGACACCCATACCAGCGTTCTCCTCGTGGGATCAGGAGTAAAAAAAGGAAGCGGCGAGGAGGAAGGAGGGTCTTAGTGCGTCTCCAGATCCAGACGGTCAGAGAGGAACCGTCCTTAACCCCCGCAGATAATCCCTCATCTCCTGCTCGCTGCTTTTCTTCTTCTTCTGTGGATCTGTGGCGAGGTTGTGAGCGGCGGGGGGGCGGGGGGGTTTAAGGTGGCCGTGAATGTGGTCGAGCGTTAGCGGCTCTAAGCCGGATAGAGGAACTGGACTTTGACCACAGAGGCGGGTGATGTCACGCCGTCTGCAGTCAAACATATGTTTGAAGGAAACGGGGCGTGTTTTTTTTTTATTACTCACCGCTCAGCTGTGCTGCTGCTGCCTTCTTCTTCTTCTTCTTCTTCTTCTTTTACTCTAAAGGCAGCGTGGCGCGTCAGACCACGAGGGTTTGACACATTTCTCATTCATCCGGTTCACATCGTTTCTGTTCTACAGGAGCAGCTTTTACAGCGGAAAGCTTGGAACCACCGAATTTTCTCACAGTTTCTAATTTTACGTCACAGCTGAGGTGAGGTGAACCTGTTGCTCTAATGACGCAACTCTACCGCCCGATATTTACTGATTTACTGATATTTACATGGAGAAACATGTGATGGAGGCATTATAACCGGGCCAGGCGGGTCCAAATGAGGCCCGGGGGCCAATTGTGGCCCTCTGAAAGACATTGGGCAGCCATAATTTTGCTTTTAACTTAAATTAATAGTAACTTAGACCACGAACGTTTTACCAAAAGGCAGGCTTGGGTGCAACCATTTATCTAACATAAATGTACAAATTTATTTGTGAAATAAAGCAAGAGTGAGCCCAAATTAATTCTCTTCTTGTTGCTAAAAAGATAAAAAAAACAAAAAAAAAACAACAACATTGTTTTAGGACATTGTTTGCCGGGCAAAACTGCGTTTTTATGTTTCAAATCTAAAATGATTTACAGATGCATTTTCTACAGAAATCAGACTCATTTGCTTCTTTCATTAAATTATTTTGTGTGTTTGGTTAAAGTTGAGCAGGTGAAATAAAAAAAAAGGTTTTAATTTTGTGGCCCCTGATTACTTTCCATTTAAGATTATAGGCCCCGTGGCAAAAAAGTTTGGACAGCCCTACTTTAGAGAATAAAAAGCAACAAACTGCTTTTACTTTGCAGCGATAATTAACCATTCATGAAATTAATGGACATACTTCATAATCACTTTCACTTTTAGCATCTACATGTAATTAACAAGCAGAGTCTATTTATTGATCACATTGTGGCGTTTACACAGAGACGCTCCCTCCGTCTCCGTCTCTTATCAGCTCTGTCTTCCCTTTTATTCAGTCTCTATGAAAGGCTAACCAACACAGGGCAAATATTTACCCGCTTCTCACCCAAGCGACAGCGACAGACTCAAACTTTACGGCTGAAAGCGGCAGGAAGACAGAAACGAGTGAATCATGCCGAGTAACGTCTTCATTACAATAAAATATCAGGAAGGATCATCTCAACGGCCCCGCTAACTTAAAACAAAGACGTTCCTGAGATGCAACGTGTGACAATAACAGCAGGAACTCTTTAAATACCCTGTTTGTTCTGAATTAATCAGCCGTATTTGTAGGACTGAAGACACACGTGAAGCCAAGCAAGCAGCTTGTTCCTGCTTTCTGAGTTGGATCAAACATTCGACTCGTTGTCCAACTTTGGACAGAACCTCGCGATGCAAATGCTGAAAATGTAAAGCAGGAGCCAGTCAGCGCTCTTATTTTACTCTCTGTTATTAGTCCTGTGATGTGACTGAAACACATGCAGGAACTTCAGAGGTGCATCATCAGGAGGGATAGAAGCTGTAAAGGGAAACTTTATGCGGCCTAAACTAAACAGACAGATTTTCTATCTGCTAAGCTGCTGCTTATTATATGACACAAAGCACTAAAGTGAATCATAAACACGTTTACCTTACACTTTTACAGTTTTAGCAGCTTATGTTCGTTATCAACTTCAAAAATCCCAGAAAGGGCAAAAAGCAAAACAAAAAACAACATTTATTTCTATTTTTATAAGCCTGCGTGTTGGTGTGGGCAGGTGGTAACAGGCCTTCACAAAGAGCCATTCTGGTTGGATAACGACCTTCTTCCAGCTGCTCTTAAGCTTATCGGCCCTCTAGAATAAAAACATGCAAATGGACTGAACTTATATAGCACTTATATCCAGTCATGACACCCAATCGCACACACATTAATTGCCGATACGCAGGGCAGCAGGCGGCTTTGGGTTAAGTGCCTCTAGAATAAAAACATGTGCTGCATCCTTGGAGGTAAATGAAGCTAAAAGATCTTTAATGTCTCAACTTCTGGTGAAATGAAGCAAAACAAATACGGCTGTAAGTCCCGGTAGCAGGAATATTATGATTTTGTGCTTCCTGCCAATGTCCAGAACTTACAGGTAACAAACAGCAATTTACATTTGTTCTTTGATGATTCATTTGAGAACCACCAAACTGAACATGGCTGTCCGCAAAGATTTCCCTAAGGAAATGTAATTTCTAACTCTCGCCTCATAGACTACAATCCGAGGTTTATTTTTATTTTTTTAGTGGATGGAGATTAGGATAAATTTCCATGATGAGTGGAGGATAATAGGCGGCCTTGTTGAAGAGGAGCGCCTGCTTCCCCAGGCTGAATGAGTAACAGAGGAGGCACGGCATGCGGTGTGCTTGGAGGCCAGAGCTACGTCTGCTAACCACTGCTGAGAACTGACGTAGAGCAGGAAAACATGATTAATTACATTAATTAAAAATATTAATTACACCTGCAGCAAAGAGCCTGCTGTGTCGTTGCTTTTGACCTATTAGCATAGCGACGTCTCTGCATCCATTTGAACAATCAAGCAGCCTAGCTTAAAGCTGGACGATGATTCAGTAACAATATATATCGATTGATGGAGGTATATCGGTAAAATAAAAAGGGTCAATAAAAAGTTCAATAGAATAACAGTTTTCCTTCCTTTAGCATTCTAGACATGTAGGTTAATATTACATCATTACATCCTCTGAGCCAATCACAACGCAGACCCAGGAACCAAGCTCTGCCCCCTTCAAAGAGTTCACAGAGCGCACGTTCTTTTTTCTTTTTTAAATACTTACAGTTTTGGTTAAACAAAGGGTTTGGTTTGAATTCAGTGTTTGTGTCTGTATCTAAAAACAGGTCATTAAGCAACAGCATGAAATAGGGCTGTGCATAAAAATCGATATAAAGATTAATATCGATATTTTTAAAAACAATTTAATATCGATATTCTGGCTTTCAATATCGATATACCTCCCAACCTCTAGGGGGCGTTTTTTTTTTTTTTTTTTTTTTTTTTTTTTTTTTGCAGTGTCCTGTCCAGCAATATGGCAATAGGAATTGATGTCTCAATGCCAGATAGAGCTCGACAGATTTTGCTTTTACAAGTGGAGCAATCGGCTTTCGCCATAGTGCTCCACTTGATTTATGCTTGTAAATAGCTTTATTATGATTCCTGCAAGGAGAATTTCAAATTATATGGACATGACAATGGGAGAGTAAAGGAAGAACAAAAAGTGAAAGAAAATAAAAAACAGAGTAGAGGTGAAAGAAAGAGGAGATAAAAGGGAGAGAATGATAAAACCTTCTTTGTCTGCTCCATCACCTGGAAAGAGACACAAAAAGAACAGCACAACCAACAGACATAAAGCAACAGATACACTCGAATAACACCTAGATGCCATTGCTAAATCATATATATTATTATGTAAGCTGACATGTGTAATGTGATATTTGAAAAAAGAAAGTGAAAGAACATAAATAAATAAATAAATAAATAAATTACAAGATTACTGTATATAAGTGAACACTTAATACCTGGGACCCAGCACCTGTGGGAGATGTGAAAGTGCACTAGTTTAGGTGAACATTATCCAGAAATAGCTTGATAGTGATTGTGGAGAACCGAAGACCCTAGGGGGCGTTATTACAGCGCAACCATTACAGTTCACAGCGAAGGAGAGCGAGTGAGACGAATTTGTGGAACGGCCGACAGGATTTTAGAAGCTCCTTTGACCCTAAAATCAGATGTTTGGGCACATTTTTGGTTTCTGTGACACGTTAAATGCATTGAAGCAAATGCACTTTATTTTCCTGTTAATATGTCTGTGATCAATAAATAGAACATAAACATAATATTTGGCTGATTTTGGTGATTGAATCACTAAGCATTAATTCAAAGTAATAAATATTGATATTCGAATCAAATCAAGCTGAGCTATGTATCGAGAATCGTATCGTATCGTGAGCTGTGTATCGAGAATCGTATCGAATCGGCTCATCCTAGATGATACCCAGCCCTAGCATGAAATGACCAGGGCTGCACTTAAAATACATGTTTTGAAATTGTTGATAATTATCGATATCGATTAATATGATTTCTATTTTATCAATGTGCTTTTTTCCTTTATTGTCTTAACCTGGCGTCCTAAAAGCAGCGAGTCTGCTGTTAAATCTATATCCTGACGCTGTGGTGTGGTTGTGGGCTAGTAATTTAGGTAATTAAAACAAAGCGCCACCGCCCCGTTAGCCAATTTAGCGATTGGTTACCATGGAGACCGAACATGGGTTGGTGGGACGCCATTGCTGATCTAAGAGCTAAACAGATTTCTCAAAGGTCACAGCTACAACTTTTTCATCGAAATAATTAAAGAAAAAAAAAACATCCACAGAATGTATAGAGCGACGTACAATAAAAGTAAAAATATGGTAGATTAATAAATGTTTTCAGTTCAAAATATAAAAAATATTTACTTCTGGTTACGATGCCAACATCGACATGAAAGGAGGTTACCGCTTTCCTTCTGGACAGGTAAGTTAAAGGTTTGCTAATGCAAACAGCATAACTCAATGTTGGAATGAGAGCGGGAGAGGACGAGTGCGCCCCCTACAGGCCGGGAGGAGTTAAACTTGTAGGTGTCTATAAGTCCTGTTTTATTTCCTTCGTTAGAAATAAGACGCTACACCTCTTCAGTACCCTCCAGACAAGAGAAACGCAAGTTATTTTCTTTGTATATTTTTTAATAAAATATGTTATTAGGTTCATTATTTTTAGCAGCAACATTTTATGCTAGCCCTAACATTGTTTTTGTGGCAGCTGTACCTATGAAACAGCACAAAAATGCAGTTAACTTGTTCAGAAACAACACGAGTTTCTGAGAAACTCTCAGATCGCTAAGAGTTGTGACGTTGTGGAGATCAAGGAAAGTAACCGATTTGTTGGATTTAGCTGTTAAAAGTTATCAAATCTGTTTTATAAACTGAGCGGATCATTATGGTCTCTAAACAATGCCTTCAGAGGATCTCAGAGAACCGGATCCACAAAGCAGATCACTGCCAACCTGCTTCCTCACAGAACCTAAAATCCAAGGTTAAACTGTTTCCAACCAGTTAATATAAAACTAGAACGTCTTTAATGCAGATTCCCAGAGTAAAAACATGAGCTCATGCCCCCTGCTGGGGACTTTTAAACCCAAATGTCTCTCTCCATTTTTTTAAATTTCCAACCCAGTAAAGCTGAAAACTGTTCAGCCATCTTGAACGCCGTCCCCCCCCCCCTCCTGATGACCCTGTCAATAGCAGCCCGCTTCATCAAAGGCAAGCCTGGACACGACATGCACACAAACCCAAAACACGCTTTTCCTGTGGCTGGTTGCCATTACAGAGGGGATTAAAGAGGGGCCCCGGCAACCCAGCGATCCCGGGGTGTTAGCGGTTAACACCACAACAAACTGGAAGCAAAGCAGCAACAAATCTGACCGATGATCAGTAAAAACCAACAAACACTTTCAGAGAGGTGGGAGAGTTTCACAGGTCTCTGCAGCTACAAGCTTAGGTGTAAATTCCTTTAAAAATCCCAAAACCATCACATGAAAACAGCTGGAAATTCAGATGAAGGCAGATCTAGAGCAACATTAAGGGACGCATTTACCTTTGTTGAAGGAAGTCGGCGGGAACGACAGCAGCAGCGACATGAAAGAAAAAACAGAGAAACAGAGCCAGGTTAGAGTTGAGCGCTTATAAATTTAACATCAGCTTAATCAAATTAAATCACAGCTGCTGGATGTTGGTGATGCTGGTGTGATGAGATGAATCCATAAACCTGGACTAGCAAATAAAACCGATACCAGCAGCAGCACACTATCACAGAAGTACAGCAAGATTACCTTAAAACCTCAGCGTTATCTTTTAAATCAGTTTATCAGGCTTTCTAGAGGTCCATTCTGGATTTTGGTTGCTAAATAATATTGAGTATTTGCATTATTATCATCTTATTATTGGTAGTTTGATATTTTAGTGCCGTGACAACCCCAGACGCTTGCTCTAATCTTCTGTTCTGCTTCACCTGGCTTTTTCATTTCTGCTCCTTTAGTCTCTGTTCAGACATGTCTGCTAGTTAAAAACACAGATTTTTGTATTTCTGGCTTTCTTCGTTTAAATCCTCTGTTCAATGATGGATGAATGAGAACAAGTTTGGAAAAACAAAGTGATGAATGAGGAAATATGAAAGGAAATACAGTATGGCAAATAAAATCAAAACAAACAAAACATTAAAGAAACAACTTTATGGTGCTTTTCATAAATGTTCCGTTTTACAACTGACTTTATATTCCTGCTGTAAAACAAGACAAACAGAAATATAAACCAAAATCTAAATAACAAATCTCTGGGCAAGGATCTTAAAACATTTGCACGTAAAAATAAACACAAAAGTGCTTATGATGATTAATCTTTATAATTTATTTTCTTCCATATTTATTCTTAATACTAGTGGCGAAAAACAGTAAGCACTCCATTCCCTATTCAGCGCATTTCTCCGGTGAAAGGCGACAAAGACTAGACAGGAAACATCAGCAAAAGCTTAGAAAGTTGGAACAAAGCTTGAAGATTTTTATTTTACCTCAAGAGTCTGATGATGTCACACACATTATGTCTTAATATATATATTTTCTTAATTTTCAATTTACTTTAAGCGCCAGCGTTTCGTTTCCACGTGAACCGTTATACGCAAAAGAGCGGTATTTTAATCTGCCGTCATCCAGTGCATCTGTCCCACCTGTTAAATCAAACACCCAAACTTTAATTGTCTCCATTTACATGTCAGCTCTGATATTTGCTGACCTGAATCCCTTCAACTTCTCACGTCTCCTAATAAATAAAAACATCTCAGCGATAGAAAAAGAGAGAAGTTTGAAGTTTGGACCAATCACGGTTCACAAATCCTCCACAGCGTGACCAGGGCCGGTCCAAGGTTATTTAGGGCCTCATGGGGAACTTGGTTTGGGGCCCTTCTTCCTGTTAAGAGTGTCCCCTCCAGCAGCGTTTCCCTACAGATCTGGTTGACTAAGGGACAGGGAACCGAGTTTAATCGCAGTCATGGATGATTGGTTATTATTTGCATTTGTAAACAAACTAAGTCAACTGCAAATATTAAACTTGTACTTTCAGATCAACTATGGTATTGAATCAGCTCATCCTAGATGATACCCAGCCCTACACACCGCCTCACAAAACCTCGGCTCTGGGATGCCCTCCCAGAGCCCCTGAGAGCCCCTCAAAGAGTGGAGGTCTTTAAAACATTAAGACATTCTTGTTTAAAAAAGCCTTTTAGAAACTTTCTGATTTTATTTATTTGTTTAATAGTGATTATAAAATGCTGTTTTTAATTTCTGCATCATCCCAGGGGTTATTTTTAGCCCTATGCTCTGTAGAACTCTTGAGATTTATTTGAAATGTAAAGTGCATTAAAGATAACATTTATTATTATTACATGACTCAGCAGTTTGTTTCTCTGCATCGATCCATTGTATGCTTTGACTCTGGAGAAGTTACAATAGTTACACAAATAAAACAGAGGCATAAATTTCCCATTTTGTTTTTTTATTGATAAAATTTTATAATCTCTTACTCTTTAGCCTAAGAAGAGTTTTTTTTTTAAAGTAAACTGCCGACTACTGAAATAAGAAACCACTAGAGAGTCTAATTTTAGTCTAATTTCCTTTTTTATTTTTTTATTATTTCCCTTTGATTCACTAAGAAGCTCAACACAGATGTTTTTATGCGCAGCACACAATAAGGGACATTATACATTAAAGGCATCCAACAAACGTCCATTATTGTCACATTTTTAAAGGTGATTTCTAACAGGATGTCAAATAGATGTAGATAACAGGCAGAATTATGAGACAGAAAGAAAAAATGACTCCAGAAACTTTCAGGAACAGATAGAAACACTTTTAAAGTCGCTTTTTTTTTCCTGTTTGTGGTTGAAGAAACGCTGGGAACCATTTTTTCATCTCTGAAGGGGACAAATCAGGTGACGGAGCCTGAAAGCTCAGGACGCGCCGGCGTGAGATGAATGAATGAACAAAAGGTCGCCACCAAAGGCCGGAGCAGAATGGGCGCTGCACATGGGAACCTGGGCGCTCGTTCTAATGAAGTGTTATCTAATACGCCTCAAACAGATTAGCCTCCGTCACACAGAGACTCAGGGATCCAAGGTAAAATGATGTTTCTCTAATGAAACGGTTCCGCTACAGAAGGGTTCAGGATCTCTGCTCCGACCACCATGCAGCTACGCAGCACTTTTTACTCCAACATTTCTGTTCAACGCGTAAAGAGAAAAACTCTGCGTGAAAAAGATCCTCACCGGCTGATTTATAGATCCAGCTTGTTTCTCGTGACAGAGCTGGGCCCGGCCATATAAACGCTCCTTTGTTTGGTTTGTGATCGCGGTTCGCTCGCAGCCATCAGAGGAAAAGCCTCTCAAACCTCCGGCACCTCGCTCTGAGGACTCGTCCTCACAGTTTTCACCTTAACGTCTTGTTTCTCTGGAGAAATCAGACTTTTATTTTTAATTAAGAGGCTCCTGAACTCAAAGGATGAACCAAAACATCGCAGCCCAGGGAAGGACAGAACACACTACCAGCATCTATCTACACTATCTTCATGTATAAACTCTACCTGTCCAGACAAACCTGTGCCTGAAGACAATCGTTCTGTAGTTGGAGCTAAAAAAAGAAAAGAAAAAAAAAAAGAAAAAATTTAAACTAAGACTGTGTGGAAACAAACTGAATAAAAAATAAACTACTTAGGTAAAACTAATTTAACTACATTTTTTTGCAGGAACTAAAAACAAGATCCAGGAGCAGCTTCTAGATCATCATTGTTAAATGAACATTTATTAAAACCAGACGTTACATTCTACATCGTTTTTGAGGATGGAGATATGAATATTTGGGCCGATGTTGATACCTTGTATGTAACAGTTATGGCTGATAACAGATATTTACAAATATTATATTTTTCTACCCTTGTGACATTGCAGCGATGACGTTGCGTCTTTGCTTTAGTTTAACCCTCCCCAGTCACATGACCAAACAGATACCACATGGTGGACTTCATGCACCCTTAAACGGTTGGCTTCTCTCCCTCTGCTACTTTCTCCTACTACTCTCCAATTTTGTATTATTTGCTGTTATTTCAGCTTTTAACTTTACATTCTCTCTGTTTTTTCTCTTCATGGTAGCCACATCTGGGCTGGTGCTCCGTTTAATTGTGACAGCATCCTGGAGGAGGGCATCATATGAGCTACTGCTGCTTCATGTTCTCCTACAGATGACCCAGCCGGTTCTGTCTCTGCAGCTAACCGTCTGTGCTCTCTTTCCCCCTCTAGTCCTGAAAACTGCCTCCAACTTTCTCTGCTTAGCTCTGTTTCTCTCCTAGATGACGCCACCTGTGGTTCTAGCGCTACATTCGTACTTTTCTCTAACATAGAAAGTACTCCTGGAGCAGTGCTTCTGTGCTCTTTTTGTCTGTTTGCTCAAACTCTCAGTCTGTTGCTGGTTCTGCTGGAGGTTCTCCTCCCTGTTAAAGGGGAGTTTTCCTCTCCACTGTCGCTTCATGCATGCTCAGTATGAGGGATTTCTGCAAAGCCATCAACAATGCAGACGACTGTCCACTGTGGCTCTACGCTCTTTCAGGAGGAGTGAATACAAATACAAATTCTCCAGACAAGTTGGTCCAAAGTTTCCTCTCTAAGGAAACCCAGCAGGTTGCATCAAGTCTCTCCAAGCAGCTGAATCTAAAGGGGATATAAGGAAAACACTGAATAGTTAATTTTCCTGATCGTTACCTCGTGTAAAGCAGCGTGAAGTCGGCCTCTGACTAACAAGCGAGCTAACAGCGTTTTCATGTTTCACTGCAGTGAGGATGTGTGCTGCAGCTCTGCAGACAGACGGATCAGAGGTGGTTCTGAAATACAGACTGATGGTTTCCTCTGAACATGAGAGAGAACAAACCAACTCTGAGGGTTGGAGAACTTCATTCAATGTTCCTACACCTGGAACTACAAGAAAAAAATCCGGAGTAGAGAGACGACGTGCAGAACATCGTCAGGACGGTTTACTCTTTGCTTTCATGATGTTTTATGAGACTAACTAAATTATGCACTATTAAAAAAGCTTTTTATTGAAGAAATGAGGCTGAGCAGAAGACCATGGTGCTAAATATGTTACCGTTGGGTTTAAAACCTTTAGGTTTGCTTTTAAAAAGTGAAAACATGAGGTCTGGAAACCTTCGTTATTTTGCTTAAAGGGTGATGAATCTCCCAGGTTTTTGCTAGAAATGTTCTCAGTTTCATAAAGAAACGACTTTCATATACTTGAGATATCTGCCTTTGACTTTCACTTCTGTGTTTTTTTTTGTTTTTGTTTTTAAAAAGACACACCAAGCGTGAAAATGAGTTAAACGTTCAGATAAACTGACGGAGAACGCTTTAAAACTGATTTAAAGGAAATTTAAAACAAACAGAAACAACAACCAAGAGTGAAGTCAGTTTTTATGGTGACAGAATTAAAACCTCTTATACCAGAGGAACCAAGCTTTGGATGATTAAATTAAAAAAAATTAAAAAAACATTTTATTTTGAAGGGGGAAAAAATCTCTTAAAATATATTATTATTACTGAGGACTGATGACGGGGTTGGATTTTTTTCTGTTAATGATAATAATAATATATTTTAAACCTGTAGAAGCGTTTAGGAGACAAGGGAGATTTCTGCAGCATGAAGCACATGCTTCATAAGCAGCCAATTAATTAGCAGCCAATTAATAAGCAGCCAATTAATAAGCAGCCAATTAAAAGGCAGCTGGAGAGACTGAGTGGAGGATGTGACCAAGGACAGAAAACTGAGAGGAGAAAGTGGAAGGAGAGCAGGACAAAGAAAATGTCTCATCAGGAGGAGTTTCAGCGTTGAATTCTCTGCACATATTTGATATTTTACTCCATTTTCTGCTCCTCCATCGTTCTTCTCTTTCATTCAGTCGGCGCTCATTCGGCTGCAGAGGAAACCGGATCGATCACAGCTGCGACGGGCGGCTCACATTTGCTTCGTCTAGAAAACCTGCAGCCGTCTCCATCGTGGAGGCTCAGCCATTCTTTAGATTCTCTGAATATGCCGGTCGGGTGTGTGTGTGTGTGTGTGTGTGTGTGTGTGGGGGGGGGGGGGGGTTAGGATAGCAGCCACACAGAAATGTAATCCAGAACCTGCTGCTCTGTCACTCCCAGCATCAGAGCGTCTCGTCTCCAACCTGAAGGCAGGTTTCCAGCCGCTGGGAGGAACAAATTTGAACCTCCAGCTTCCACAACTCTGATCAGATCAGTTTTTAAGCACCGCTCCACGTTTGTAGCAGTCTGAAGGAGATGTTTTTCCACTGGGACCGCTTAGATGAGGCCAAACTTTAGCTCTTTACAAACTAATCCGTCTGAAACTTTCTGTCAACAGAACCCCACTTTAGAAACCCTGACACATTTTTAACCAACATCTTAGATCCCCTGATAGTCGAGGACTGTTGATGAGGGTCCCGACGATGAATCCACTCAGATCTGCTTGATCCCTTGATCCCCGAATAGCTCGCCGTTAAACGGTTTAACTTGAGCCAGAGAAGCCGGAATAAACGTACGTCTGGGTCCCTGAAAGGAAACCAGGACCGGGCCGAGACGTGTGCACGGGGCAGCCCAGAGCGTCAGCTGTGTCCGCTGTGTGCGGGCGTCCCCACCCCGTCAGCAGTCAGTCATAGCATGCAAATACTGATGTGAATGCAGCCGGCGGACCCCAGGCACGCCCTGAAACCACCAACAGCTGGGGGAGCGAGCAGCTGAGCTCAGGGCGGCCTTCCTGATATGAGCGCACACTGCAAAAACGGATCTAAAAATAGGTAAAATGTTGTTAAAGTTAGTGTATTTGTCCTTGGTTTGAGCAGGTAAATAAGATATTTGCCAATGGAATGAGTATTTTGACCCCCAAAATAAGATAATTAGACATCATGTACTTGAAATAAGGTGATGGAGATGAATTGTTCCTATTTTAAGTGCAAAAATCTTATTCCATTGGCAAATCTTATTTACCTGCTCAAATCAAGGACAAATACACTAATTTTAAGAACATTTTACTTACTTTAAGTTCCGTTTTTGCAGTGCATATATTAAAAGCTATTTAAAAAAAAAAAAGGATCAGAGCGGAGCTGCAGGGAAACTCCCGGGCTCGCCCCGGACAGCTGGACGCAGGGCACCCCCCCCCCCCCCCCCCCAGGACGGGTGAGGCGCTCCTCAGTTGCTCCTGCGGCTGCTCCCCAGACGTCAGGAGGAGTTTGTGTCTGTCGAACACCTGCCTCCTCACTCACAGGGAAAGCTTTTTTCATTCACGCATCGCCTGGATTTAAAATCCAGAAACCGGTCGTTCTGTCCGCCGCAGAAGTCCCGCGTCTCCGTCACGACTTCCACGCTGGATGCTCCACGTTCTGAGGTCCGCTCTGCGCCTTTTTTACCCAACAAACCTGAACTGGACGACTACATAAGGCGGAACGCAAAGATATAGTAATGAAAAATGTGGAAAAGAATGAAATAAAATAAAGCAAAAAATAAAAATAAATAGAAATAACGTCCAAAATGTACACTGTGTCCAAGTCTGTAGTGATAAGAAAAGATAAAAGACATAAATCTCCTTGCAGGTAAAATGATTGGTCCACATGAGCGTAGGATTTGCTGACGGTGCTATTTTGCTTTTGTCAAACTTGAGCAAATCCTTAGAGTGTGTTTTAGAAATAATTCATTCATTTAGTAATATTTCAGGTTATAAAATTAATAAAAACCAAGTCCTCCATCTTATTATTGAATACGAATGAAAGAACAAATCAGAGGCACAACGATTTAATGTTGTACAGCAGTTAGAAATAAAACCATAATCTGATAATGAGAGATGTAGGCGAGTCTATTGATAGATGGATGCCTTTAACAGTATCCATGATTGGGAGAATTAACTGAATTAATATTAACATATTACACAAATTTCTCTCTGCCGCCTCCTCCTGGTTTTTCCGCATAAATCAGGAAGATGCAGCTCTGATTTATTTGGACAAATAGAAGATCCAGGCTTTTACTGTCATCATTATACATGTTATATAATCTAAGGGGCTCTGAAATGCCCAGACTTATGCTTATATTACTGAGATCTATGACATTTTATGATTCCACAGGTTGGCCGCACTGGGAGGACTAGATCCCTACGATCTAACTCGATTCAGTCCCACTTGGGGAAGCCAACGGTTTTCTCCTGGCAAAACGGATCATGCCTTTACATTATGGCACAACAGTGGATTACAAATGATCCAAAATCCCTGTCTACCTGGCTCAGATGGGCTAATGACCTTTTAGAGGCTCCAAAACGGCTTTCATGTAAACAAGAATAATTTTTATAGATACCTCCTCATTAGAAATGTTATAAACACTACCTGTCAGACGGCTGTTGGAAATAATTTCTGACTTTTATAACCTAATGATACGTGAAGTTCCTGAAAGCTCCGATGAGAGACTAGAAGGCGTGGAAGGATGATTTATCATTATATAAGTTTGATCTATTAATAATAATAATAATAATAATAATAATAATAATAATAATAATAATAATAATAATAATAATAATAATTTATTATTATTATTATTATTATTTCTTCTATCAGAGGAAGATTGGCAGAAAGCACTACCATATCTATTAATACACACTTTAAAAGTATATTAAATGGTTAATGTATGCAACCCTGGTAAAAATGAATCATTTTTGGTACATTGTATGTAATACTGCAAGGGAATTATGTAATTTTTGGAAGATATTAAGGACGTCTTTGAAAATATGATTTCCAGAAGTGTAAAAACACACCGGGGTTATTTCTGCTTGGCCTTTACCCAGAGAGGCATAATTAAACTAATTATGAACAGTTTGCTCATCACTGTTTTATGTGATATTTCCTTATGCTGCATGTAATTCCAGTTTAGTGTGTATTCTAGATTAAAAATGCAAAATAAAAAGTTATGTGAAGAAAGAAAAATTTGATCTCTTTTGTGAGATACTATATAGCATGACAGAGAAAAAAAAGGAAAAATGTATCTAAATTTATTTCAAAATCATTTTAAAATATTTTAAAAAGCAAGAAGTACAGTAAGGAAGTTTTTTTTTTGTTATTGTTTTTTTGGTCAAAGTGAGCTTTGAGCTGAGAGGACTCAGTTTGCTGGTCGACTTCCACCGCAGCACTTTCGCTTCCAGAAATAGTCCAAAGTTATAAAAAGCGAGCAGGAAATGACGAGAGTGGGTAAGACGCTACGGCGGAGCAGAGAGGAACTCCCAGGACTGAGTTTATAAAACACGAGGAGCAGAAAAACAGCCCAGAAACCTCCTTAGACAACCGGCCTCGGCCCATTCCTGTGTTTTTAAACCCGCCTCCATTGTGTCTGCTAAAATGGAAGGAAATCCATACTGCGGCGCTACAGAACCAGCCCTCCGGCACGAAGCTGCAGCCTCCGAACAGAACAATGCGCTGGGATGCTGCATGTGGCTGACAGGAAATTGTGCTCGTATCAGAACCACGGCGGGGACAAACCTTCAGCCTTCAGCAGAGACTGGAGGCAGGAATCTGAGCGTCACACGGAGGACGCAGCTTCTGGAGTCACATTTCACCAGCGAATCAGCCTCTGAACCAAACTTCTGTGAAAACTGGTTAAACTAGAGCGTCAGAGATGCTGTAAGGAGGCCAACTTCCTGCTAGGAGATGCTGTTTGCGCTCAGATCTAAAGACAACAGCAGAAATGAGCTCATAGAAATATGGCGTCGGGGCCTTCCTGCCGTTTCAGATCTGTTCTGCCCACAGAATGTTCCTAACAGAGCACTTCGCTCTCAGACTGCAGGTCTGCTGGTGGTTCCTAGAGTCTCTAAAAGTAGAATGGGAGGCAGATCCTTTAGCCATCAGGCTCCTCTCCTGTGGAACCAACTCCCAGTTTTGGTCCGTGAAGCAGACACCCCGTCTACTTTTAAGACTAATCTTAAAACTTTCCTTTTTGACAAAGCTTATAGTCAGAGTGGCTCATGTTACCCTGAGCTACCTCTATAGTTATGCTGTGATAGGCCTAGGCTGCTGGAGGACATCAGGGTCTAATTTTCTCACTCTACTGATTTCTACTGTTCTCCAGTTTTGCATTATATTACATTGAAATGTCGTCATTTCAGCTTTTAACTTTTTGCTCTCTCTCTTTTTCTTCATAGTAGGTACACCTGGTCTGGCGTTCTGTTAACTGTGACATCATCCAGAGAAGACAGCTCACCCGCTACTACCATCTAATATAGAACAGATTACTAGATCAATGTGTGCTTCTGTGCTTTTTTGTCTCTCTTGTTGTGTCTCTGTTCTGTCTTCTGTAACCCCAGTCGGTCGAGGCAGATGACCGTTCATACTGAGCCCGGTTCTGCCGGAGGTTTTCCTTCCCGTTAATGGGTGGTTTTTCTTCCCACTGTCGCTTCATGCTTGCTCAGTATGAGGGATTGCTGCAAAGCCATGGACAATGCAGATGACTCTCCCTGTAGCTCTACGGTTCCCCAGGAGTGAATGCTGCTTGTCGGGACTTTGATGCAATCAACTGGTTTCCTTATATAGGACATTTTTGACCAATCTGTATAATCTGACCCAATCTGTATAATATGATTGAACTTGATTTTGTAAAGTGCCTTGAGATGACATGTTTCATGATTTGGCGCTATATAAATAAAATTGAATTGAATTGAGAACCGCCACCCGATGCAGGCCCTCCGTCTCCTTTAAATGTTAACACCCCCCCCAAACTTCAGCACCATCCTAATCGTTCATTCCTAAGGGTGTTGGGTCTTGCTGTTTCTATTCTGGTCAGATGACATTCGTCCGCTCTTTTAACGCCTCTCTGTAATCCCGTATTCATGCTGACGGTCAACCTAACCCAATGACCAACGAAACTTTAGAGACAAGCAACAGGTGCAGCTGTTTGCTACAAGAACGTTTAGTAAAAAAAAATATCTGAGATTCTATGTCTGACTAAAAGGTGCAAAATGTCTTTGTTCCTCATTTCCCTGCCAGCTCTGGGCATGTCAGCTCTCACCGAGGTCTTTTTGCTGTTAAATCAGAGCAGAAATGTTCTTTTCCCAGGTCCAGTGTGCTTTATGTGAAACTAATGAACAGGTTCCAACTTTACAGCGACCTCTTAATGCCAAGAGTTATTCAGGTTCAAGTGGAGCTGCAGGCTTTCCCACAGCGTGAGAATTGACTTGCTGCTCCACTGAACGAGGCACCAGATGCAAAATGCATTCAGGTAGTGAAAGAGGAGAGGGCCGAATTCAAACTTTCTCAGAAATACACTTCAAATGTTCGGTTCTGGGAGCCCAGAGCGTAGCTTTTTATTTTAGTCTAGAACAAAAGTTTAGTTTAAAAGGTACAGGGGGGGTAATTTACTGCTATCTACCAAGACCGTGTATTTTTCACTCAACAGCTCAAAATGTGTCACACAGATATTTGCTAAACTTTCCCCCAAAACTGTGCTTCAGCTCAGATTTAATGCTAGAGTTGGTAATCCTGTTTGGAAACACCTTTGTTATACTAGGGAACTCTGACCAGTCACTGATCATATTGATCGATATCGATAATTATCAACAAATTCAAAACATGTATTTTAAGTGCAGCCCTGACCATTTAATTCTGTTGCTTAATGAACTATTTCAGATACAGACACAAACACTGAATTAAAACTCAAACCATTATTCAACCAACTTTTTACCAAAATTGCAAGTAAAAGAAAAAAAAAAAAGAAGAACGTATGCTCTCTGAACTCTTTGAATAGGGCGGAGCTTAGTTCCTGGGTCTGCGTTGTGATTGGTTGAGAGGATGTAAATGACTGTAGTATTAACCTACATGGCTAGAATAGAAAAGGAAGGAAAACTGTTGTCCTATTTAACTTTTTACTAACCCTTTTTTTCTATCATCAAGAAACGTCTATCGATTGATAAACGTTATTTAATTATCGCCCAGCCCTACTTTGAACATGGCTGAGAGTCACAAGAAGTGAAGCACTTTTATGTTTCTGAGAAGAAAAAGTAGAAAGATATAAGACCAGAGTGGATTTGGGAGATTTTTTTCATGCTAAGCCCCTGAGGAGCGGAGGAGCAGGTAAGACGGCCATGCGCAGTGTTCAAAAAGGAACTTGGGGAAACTTCTGGAAAAATCGCAGACGCTAGCTTTAATGCTGCTCATATATACTCAAGTCCAGTTCTGGAGTGTCTTTTGTCTGAAGTCTAAATCTAATTATTCGGTCGTTTTCCAAGTGAAGTGATGCATCTTTTGCCCTCAGCCCAGCTCAGGTTTCAAGTCTTCCTTGCAAGTTTGAGTCGAATCTTTTGTTCAAAGTCTTAATCAGGTTTCAAGTCAAGGATCCTCTGTCTTATTCCACGTCATTTTTGCCTATTTTGACCCAAGTCCAAGTAATGTCTCAAGTCTTTTCCTTCCAAAGCAAAACTTTAGTATTTTATTAAGTTACTTGTAAAACATTTTGCCTTTCTTGGCTGTATAAGAGGCTGCATAAATAAATGACTGATTTTCTCAAGTCTTTCTTCCCGTGTTAGTCTGAGGTCTATTTATAAGTCCAAGTCGTCTGAAGTACTTGAACCCAAATCAAAGTCAAAATTCGAGCCTCACCAAAAGCCAGTTCTTGAGTCCACTATTCAAAGCACAAAGTCTCCAGTCTTTAGGCCAAGATCTGAGGCCTTTAGGTCAGAAATTAAAATAATGTATTTTTTGGTGCTTAAAACACAGAAGAATTCAACATTTCCTTCAACAGGTAAAAAATAAACTGTTGACAAAAGCAGATAGAGAGGGATTTAAGGGTTTGTAATCTTTTTCTGCAAAGATGTAGATGAAATAAAACGTGGTGGCTAAAAAAAAAATGTTTTCAGTGCTCCACAGGAGGGCTGAGGAGAAGAGGAGAAGAGACGGGAGTTAAAAGGAAGATCCAGAAATCAGGTTAAGGACACAGAAGAGAGAGAGAAACCTTGTCTCGTCTCCATTAGAAGCAAAGATTTTATTCATCAACGGTTTCCTCTCCTCTCCAGTCTTCTCTTTGTTGCTCTCACCTCCTCCTCTCTAGCCCTACTTCTCCTCCTGTATTGATGTGAAACGGGAATCTGGTGGTGCGGGGCAGTGGTCTGGCTACGCCCCCTCCCACCCCAACCTCTCTGCAGAGCGAGGAAGGCAGGATGCCGACCGTATTCACCCTCTGACTGCACTGTGGCGAGAGAAGAAACGCTGCAGCACTGCTGAGAGCAGCAACCGTGAACCTGAAGAGGAGGACGGAGGTTCAGGCTGGCAGAACTGGGTCTGAAGGCATGAAAAAAGAAAAAACAAGAAAAAGAGAAGCGGCAGAGCTGAGACGTAAAAAGGTCCACTCATCTCTGAGCTAGAGAAGTCCAGTCAATTGAGAATACTTTGGTGTCTGCAGGAAAAAAAAGACACACAGATGCAGAAAACACCTAGAAACATTCAGCCTGCTGCTCAACTCCTATTCAGGAGGAACAGATTTTTTTATGCCTCCATTCTGGAGGAGCATCAAGTTATCAGAACGTCCTTGGACAGGAAAACCCCAAGCCTCATTCCTGAAGCGTTTTAAATCATGACGGAGTCTCTGCAAACTGTCCTGCAGCTGAGATGAACCTCAGTTCTCCCCACAGGGTGCAGCAGAAAAGAGAAAAAAAATACAGTTTTTTAAGCATGTTAAATTTTTGTCTTTTAATAGGCAAGAGTGAGAAAAATGCGAAATCACAACCAGAGGGTGGAAGTATTTTTTTAGCTGTTGATGGGATTTATGTGCAAATGAGTCAAGCGACATTCTGCAGCCAACTTGTGCATTCACAACAAACTCAGAGGAATGCCAGCAGCAACATTTAGAGATACAACAGCAGAGAAAACACACAAAAAAAGCTTTTATGATCAAAAGCATTTTTATAGACTCCTCTCATGTCTATTCTGGTCATTATTTCAGCCAAGGAAAGGCGTTAGATAATATATTACACCAACAGCAGCATGTTTTTGCTGCATTAGCAGCAATATTGTTCTTTTAAGTACTGACCTGTTTGACTGCACAAATATAAAATCAGGGATGTTTGGATGCTGAAAACTCTGAATAAAGATGGTTTGGAGACAAGGTAGAGGCGCGATCGGCTCGTCTAAAACATTGTCAGTAGCGTTAAAAGGTCATCTCTTGTTGAGCAGAGCCCCCCCCCCCATCATAAAACTCTGAAACTGGGGACAAAGTCGCGATTTTGGACGGCCTGGTCATTCTAGCTAAGACTAGCATCATGTCGGTTCCCATTGAGTTACTCCATATGAAAATTCTTACAAGACTTTGTGAGCTAAAATGATGTTAGCTAAAATGCTAACAAGAGCATGCTGGCTAACATACACTGACTCCACTCGATATATTACCTGTAGCTTTATAAGTGAATATTAGCTAAAATGCTGATGTTGGCTTGAATGCTAACTTGGGATGTGAAATATTGCTAACATTAATTTAATCTGGTAAACAAGCAACAATATATAAACTAAAGTTATTAGCTAAAATGCTAACATTGATTCTATGGCTATCCCTAGCACATAGACTAACATTAATCTACTCCATCAACGATGATAAAAATAGTTGATAAGTTCAAGTTGGCTAAAATACTCATGTTAGCTGTAATCCTAACAATAGCATGTAGTCAACTAGATTATGTTGACAATTTGGCAAACAGTAATTTTCTCATTCAGTATAACGTTAGCAATTAGATGTTAAAACTAGCTAACAGGTTAATGTTAGCCCAAATGCTAACATCGATTTATTAACTAACCCTAGCATGTTGGCTAACATTGACTAATTATTCTTACTACATTTTGCATTTCTATATAGTTTGGAAAACAAAATCACCCTGTCTCAGTTTTACAAGAAAAAGCAGAAATTACCTGATTGCTTTTTAAAAAAAAACATTCTGTTATTTACTTGACCTTTATAAGTTCAAGATGGCTAAAATGCTCATGTTAGCTATAATGCTAACAGTAGCATGTAGCCAACTAGATTATGTTGACAATTTGGCAAGCATTAATTCACTCATTCAGTATGATAACGTTAGCAAGTAGACGTTAATCTAGCTAAAAGGGAATGTTAGCCTATATGCCAACATCGTTTTATTAACTAACACTAACATGTTGGCTAACACTAATTATGCTTACATTTTGCATTTCTATAACATTTTAGAAAACAAAATCGCCCTGTCTCAGTTTAACAAGAGAAGAAAAAGCGGAAATGACCTGATTGCCTTTTTAAAAACACATTCTTCTGTTATTTAAGCCACTGTAAACAGAACAAAAGGACAAAACAATTAAATGCACCCTTGAAAAGCCAGATCGTCCATGAATCATCCGACCAAGCCTACGGATGATAAGCAGCTCAGTTCAGGTGTCGAGCTTGACCCGATTTATCCGATACCTGAAGGCAGGTTTGAGCTCTCAGCAGGAAGAAACTCAGACAGATAAGTGCATCATTACACCGCCTCAGTCTGAACACAGCACAGATTACTCCTATCACACCTAAACGCCTCATAATAACATGCAAAAAAAGGGTCTAAACTAAAATGGCAACAAAACTAAGTATAGAAAATCAAACATTTATAACAATAATAATAATAAAAGACGTAATAATTAAATAAAATAGGCATTAACATGGATCAGATGGAAATGTAATGTCTTCCAGGTGGAAAGCTGAGACGTTTCTCTTTAATAGGGAAATAAACTGCCTTTTCTGAAGCAACATGGAACTCATTAAAACCCAATAAATTCCCATAATGCTCTGACAGGAGTTATTAATCATTAGCAACCGGGAATCAATTTATTCCTTATCGTTAATGGCCCTTTGATAAGTAAATAATTAGGATTAGTGTCGACGGGCTCCTGGTAGCAGCCGGGTCGCAAATTAACACCGAGTCTGACACGTTGGATCATAAAACACAAGCTGGCAAAGAACCAAGCATGATCGCTGTATTTGAACCTGATGTTATCTGACTGCGGGGCTCCATGTATGCTGGATTCCTGCAGAGCAGCTCCGCCCGACTGAAACGCAGACGGATTAACAAACAAACGGACGTGTGGAGAGACGGCCAGACTAATGCTTTCACCGCTTCAGGTGCAGAAGCGGCTCGCTTAAAAGGCCAGGAGCGAAGAGGCGGAGGACTTTTGCTACAGGCGTACAAATCTGACATATTCCAGACTGCAATAACTACTCACCAAAAATACAAAAAGGAAGGAAACGTTAAACGTTGCTCTAATTCTAATTTACACATCCTTGGGCAAAAATATCCACAACTCTTGAAAAAACAGTAGAGGCTGTTGGTCCTGGATCAGAGTTTGATCTTCTGAAGCTTTTTTAATTTGGTTAAGCAAATGAAATTGTGAAAATTTGCATATAACATCAAAGTGGAGCCAATTGAACGGTACCAGATCTATGGGACAAAGTAAAAGTGAGAAATGTTGCCATTATCTGATCCATCTTGTGTTTTTAAAGTTTAAATTGCTCAGAAGTCCAACAACGAAGCAAAGAGCAGCTTTCAGTACAATTCTTTAAAAACAACAACATTAACTGGCACATAAATTAATCCTTTGGCTAGAAGAAAACTTTAATTCAAAATTAATGTTTCCATAAAATGTTATCGCAAGTTATTCAATGAATTTATGTGATGTTATTGTTGTCAAAAATGCTCAATCAATAATTTTTAATGGATTTGGCACATATTGGCTCCAGCTAATAAAACTATTAGAGCGCAATAATCTTTTTCAATAACAGAAAAATAAAAAAATATATATATTAATGGTATGAAGAAGACCTGGTGGGTATTTTAATCTAAATGGATTTTGAGGTTTTCTGTGTTTCTCCTTCATTGCTCCTTT
Source organism: Fundulus heteroclitus (assembly GCF_011125445.2). NCBI lineage: Eukaryota > Metazoa > Chordata > Actinopteri > Cyprinodontiformes > Fundulidae > Fundulus > Fundulus heteroclitus. The sequence goes on along the minus strand of NC_046373.1, from coordinate 40,056,409 downwards.
CCTGGTGCTGAACGCAAGAATGAGGAGGAGAAATTTTAACACTTGGTCGTTATTTGCAGCTGCTCTTAAACCACATGGGAGACATAAATCTTAAAGTGAGTACTGGAAGGACCCGGCTCAGTTATCTCTTGAAGAACAGAACCAGAAGGGATCTTTAAGCCTCTTCCAGCTGGAAGGGAGAGATACCTGGTCTGCAAAACTGAAACCTCGAGAAAATCCCCGCAGTCCGTGGGAACGTCAACGTTCCTGTTTTAGGAAATTATACAAAGTTTACGGTGACAAACAAAGAGCTTTGGACTCAGGTCCAGATTCTTCTTCACCACCAGCAGGGATAATCATCTACATATACACATAAAAAAGGTTTTAAAGTTTTCAAAAACCAAATGGAGTATTCTGAGCGCACGGTTCTCACAGACCAGAACATTGTGACTCTTTACGGGTCTGATCTGGGGGAACCACACGTAAAAACAGGAAGCAGACGCCGAGTTCAGAGCTAGTGGAAAACAACGCAATCCTTTCATTGGTACTTTTTCAGGTGAAATTGTACAGAAATTATACAGAATGAATTTTAAGAAGACCTTCTGAAGGTTTCATGCTATTATAAAAGAGACTTTCGCAATTTATTTCTCGCATCCCACTGGGAATGAACAGATATGAAAATTCGGGCCGATATCGATATCCGATATTAATGTTGCGGTTATGTCCGATAACCGAAATTTACATATTTACATTTCTGTTATGGTCAAATTTTGGACCGTCTGAAAACTATGCTAACTGAATTTTTGAATGTGTACACGCTGCTTTTCGTAATTCTTCTTTCAACAAAGTGAAAAAGACCACACTGCTGACATTGCATCTCTGCTTTATTTAAAAAAAATAAAAACACAATCCTGACTGCAGTGTCCGAAATTAACTTCCTGATTCACAGGCCAAAGTAGATGTAAAAATCAACCGGCCGAGCACATTTTTTAACCACCCAAAGTAAGTCTGACTGCTGCTAAAAATCTCCACGTAATCCCGCTACGTAATTAGCCTGAGCTAAGCGCTAGCTGTTAGCAAACGGACATGACGTAGCTGCTGTCGTTTTGCGTCACATGTGCTAGAGCTGAAAGCAGAGGAACATAACGAAGAATCCGCCCAGATGATGACTGAAAAACACGACTTATTTGGTACAAACATTTACTCGCCATGTAGCAGCTAGCCCTCTGAAGTTTACTCGGCAAATGGAAAATTTACTCACAGTTGGCGTCTGGCGAGTGTTAACTTCGGAGCATGCCTGGCTGTGATGCATCGCCGTCACTGTCACATAACCGAACCACAAACTGCGTGACCAACCCCCCCCCCCCCCCCCCCCCCCCTTCTTCTTAAAACACAAGCACAAATGACAACTAGATGGATAAAACATGGTTGTTAATATCGGCCCAGTTCTACTTAGCGAACCAAGACAGATACGTAAAAAAAAATGACTAACATCGGCCAATACTGACGTTACTACCGATATTTTGCGCATTCCGACATCCCACAATGCAACACAAACCTGGGTACAGGAAGGCGTTCGGCTCCTGGTAGCTGTATTGGACCGAGGACAGATCACGTTCACACCTTAAATTAACCGCTTTAGGGCTCGTTTAAAAATGTAACGAGAGCGTTTGGAGGAGGAAGTCTCCGTTGCTTTGGTCTGCAAATGTTCTGATTCCTGGGCTCAGAACTACACAAACAAACCAGAGTTTGTGTTAAAAGGTCTAAACCTTAAAATAAAGCAACCATTGCTGATGCACCCTGTGAAATTAGACAGGTTCTATGTCTGTGGGTCAGGGACGGGTGATTTTACACTGAAAACATTCACATGTTTTTAAATTTCCCCGAGACTCCTGCAACATTTAAACAGAAGCCGACCAAAATAAACAAACTTTGCTCGCTGTTCTTTCCACATCTTATTATCCCATACATCCCGTTGTTTCTGAGGCCCGGTAAAAATCTTTTTTTTTTATTGAATTGGGGAAAGCTAGGTCACCATTAATGAGGATAAAGATAATGTGCATTGGGGGGAAAATCCCAGGAAGCGGTGACTTTGCAGCGCATTAAGCTGCTTTTATGGATAATGTAAACAAACCGATGCCCGTTGGACTCGGACCCAGAATGACGATAAAGATTTATCTGAAGTTAGACTACAAACAGCGCTGGAGATCATTATCTAGACTGTAAACACGACGAGGAAACGGCCCCAACAGCCAATCAGAGGGTTAGAAGGAGGTGAAGCTTTGATTTAACGGGTAATTAACAGGAATCTGAAGACAAATCGTTGAGGAGATGAATTTCCTTCTGGGTCGGGTGTGTCTGAGCGGGAAACGTCTAAAAAAAGAAGCAGGAAGGTCGACTGAGGAACAAAGTTAGGAGACACTGGGATAAACCTTTAGAAAATGTATGTGTAAATCCATAGTTTTAATAATTCTTATAGTTCTATTACATTTTTTACTGCTGCCTCTTTAAAGCATTCCTGACTTCCTTTCTCCTCTGTCACCCCGACCAGAAGTTATTTCAGGAATGTTTCTCAGCGTTCACTCTCACTCTCACTCTGCTGCGTCACCGCCGACTGACGCTCTCACTAAACACAGGAACGGTTTGCGTCCCCCAAACACGGCGAGGAGGAATCTACGGCGGCGAACGCCTCAGAACACCCAGACGTCCGCGTCGCTAAAACTCGGCGAAAAAACTCAACGAAAACGCGACACAATTGTCCCGGCAGCCTCCCACGCCGGAGCGACGCGTTGCACCTTCACTTCCTCCTCCTCCTCCATCCTGTTCTACTAGTAGGACTTGAAAGGGAAATTTCACCTTTCACCACACACCTCCGGGACATTTTTTTTAATTTATAAAAACTAACTAAATAAACTGATGTGTTTGCTGCTCATCAGTTCTTTCTGATGAGTTCTTTTATTCCCATTAATCGCTTTAATAATTCATCTGTTTTGTGTTTTTACCTGCAAACCGGCTCCAGTTTCGGAGACGTCCCCGGCTGTTTGTTTTGCCAGCCGAGCGCTTTTGTTTCTGTTCAGATTCCTGACAGAGGAGATCACAGCTTCGGCCACAAACGGGTCAGATTAAGTCATTTAAACTGTCACCGGAGCCAAACCTGCAGCCAGGTACATTATGCAACATCCGCTGGTCATACTGGAATATGTAGCAACCAGTCAGTGCTGTCCTTTTAGAAAAGCTTTGTTTTTAATTATACAGTTACATTAAACCTGTCTTGATGAATAGTTTTAGATTTGTTCTTTGGACCATATATTTTAAGCCACTGAACTCTTGACATATGAATCATTTCAGGCTTTAAAGGCTCCTGAACTCGGAGGGTGAACCAGTTTTCTGTGAACATAAACTGGGTATTGGTTTTCTAACTCTTTAGAGCGTCGTACATTTCTCCTTTTGGTCTCTTCGCCCTGAAATGTCCTGAGTACGTAGCTTTGCGCCTGATTTAGGTAATTTCATATCCGCTGCAATCCCTACAGGTGTCGGCAGCTGATGAGGTGCTCTCTGCATGAGTTTCATCCCTCATCCCAAGTCCTGGTCAGGTCTGCCGTCTTCAATCATTCATGCTAACACCACAGCTGAGTCCTGGTTACGACTGAAATCTTTCCTCCTGAGAACGAGTTAATGCTCGTTAATGAGGTAATTCTGGATGGCAGGATGCGTTATAGGTGTACACTGCAAAAACGGATCTAAAAATGAGCAAAAATGTTCTTAAACATAATGTTTTTATCCTTGATTTGAGCAAGTAAATAAGATCATCTGCCAATGGAATGAGTATTTTGACCCCTAAATTAAGATAATTAGACATCCTGCACTTGAAATAAGATGATGGAGATGAATTGTTCCTATTTTAAGTGCAGAAATCTTATTCTATTGGCAGATCACCTTATTTACCTGCTCAAATCAAGGACCGATACACTAATTTTCAGGAAATTTTGCTTATTTTTAGTTCTGTTTTTGCAGTGTAACGACCTGAGAACGACACGGTTCCTCTCACCGAGTCCTTCCATCTTTAACTAAAACACGTAAACGCAGCGTAAAATCCCCCAAACTGATTTATGGAAGATTTCCAATGAAACAAAGAGCAAATATGAAAACAGGAAATATTATCCACTGTTACACCCCCCCCCCCACCCCCCATCTCCCCCTGCCTCCATGTTCCAGAAGTGTTACCGTCTCATTTAACAATCCTGCAATATTTACAACACAAGCGAAGAGTCGGAGCCAGAAAACGTCAGACGATGACAGGAGGGGGGAGGATTAACTAAAGAGGGGCGACAGACGGGAGATCCAGGAGAACCGGACCCCCCCCCCCCCCCCCCCCCCCCCCCCCAATCTCTGTAGCCCTCTTTTTATCCCCAGCTCCCCCGCTTTGGATGACGGCGTGCTGAATAACGCCACGGCGGACCACAAACGCATTTAATTTGCCTGTTTTCTTTAAGTGAACGGATGACTTCTCCTTCATGGAGTCGATCTGAGCGTTTCTGCTCCTGTAGAGCGAAGGAAACGGAGCGAACGAGGCGAGGAGGGGAAGGAGGCGCAGATTAAAGACCTTCTGACAGATGGAGCAGATTTCACAGGACGACCTAAAGCTCTTCAGAGGGTCTGAGCCTCTGCACAGACGTCCTTCGTCACGTTTGGACACGCTGACGTTTACTTTACTCACCTTTTTAATTTTACAGCGAAATCTAAAAACCTGCGAGTCAGACCTCAGCGTTCAGAACTCCTGTTATTGGATTTTATTAAAAAAAAAAAAACGTCCAATCAGAGAGAGGCCTCTGATGTTTCTGATCCATTTTAAAACCTTTTTTTTTTTTTTGGCGGGGCAAACACAAACATGGCGGCTGGCAGTTTTATCTTACAAGGCGAGAAAGTTTATTTTAGACTTGAAAAGTAACTCCAGTGCGTTTATACCGCCATTAAAAACCCAACGGACCTTTGATGACTTTTCCTTTTATGACTTTCTACATCACAACTACGACTCTAAAGTAGAATTATGCATCAAACCCAAAATTGTGAATTGATCGCTGCTTTGGTCTCTCCTGGCCTTTTGCAACGAGCTCCCAGATTCGCAGTAATAAAAATAAAGATGAATCACTAAATGTCCTTCACTTCATCAAAAACTCGACATGTCAGCATCAGTTCCCACGAATATACGGACGTTTCTGCACCTAAACCAAAGATTCCTGTTGACCTTCATGATATCAAGACGCGCTAACAAAGAGTAAAACTAGTAAAAACCGAAGTTAAATAAAGATAAATTATCTTTTGACTGAAGCATTAAAGCAGGGGGGCCAAAGTGTGGCCCCTCTGCTTATTTATGTGGTCCTCCAACTGAATCTTAAGAAAAATTTGGCCTATTTTATTAAATTGATCGCAATCTGATTTTAATGCACCAAAGTCCGCATTTGGGTAAAAGTCGCCCTGTTTACTATGAAATTAAAGCAAATGTGAAAAGTGTGCTTATTAAAAGACAAATGTTTTGTGTTGTAGGGAACATTAAATAAAACATTGAATTATAAGATTTTAACTTGTCTATAATAGATTTGCTATAATTAAAAGTAAAAGGTTTCCATCCACAAAAGGTCACTAGTGCTGGTCAGTTAAATACAGTTCAATATATTTTCTTAAAAATTATCATATTTCGTTGGGTATAACCATATTTTTGGTTTGTGTGTTTATATATATATATATATATATATATATATATATATATATATATATATATATATATATATATATATATATATATATATATATAAATAATTTTATTTATATTAAAATTTTTTGGCCCTCAAGCTCTTTCGATTTAACAATTTTGGTCCAACAGCCGTTATGACACCGCTGCATTAAAGGCTCGATAATCTTCCCAATAACTCCCAGTTTTCCAGTAACTGTTTGGGCTTCCTGAAGGAGCGACTCCTGCAGAAGCGGTTCTGGTTGCTGTTCGCAGCATCCTGCACTCAGCAGCGCGCCGGAGGAGGAAGAGGAGGAAGAGGAGGAGGAGCTCATTGCTGCTGACACAAAAAGGCAAGGAGCTTACAGGCAGGCAGGATTGTTGGGATTTTCAACGGCTCGGCACTTTAAAGACGTTTAAATTACTGCAGCGTGATGATGTTGGAGCTGCAGGAGGAGGAGGAAGCTGAGCGCTGCTGCCACAAAAAACTCAGCTTGGTTGAGTTTTATCTGCAGAGCATCACGGCTGCACCAGAACCAAGCTAAGAAACGAGGAGCGAATGGTTGTGGTGCCGTCCTGCAGCGGCGGGGCGGTCCACAGGGACGGGGCGGTCCACAGGGACGGGGCGGTCCACAGGGACGGGGCGGTCCACAGGGACGGGGGTGTCTCTGGGTTCTGGCCTCAGCGCTGGTGGAGCAGAGAAGATGAATGGGATTAGGACCGGACCCCCGCTGGGGGGGGGGGGACGCCCCGTTGGGATGTGGAGCAGATTACCCACACAGCCTGATCTGGAGGACAAATCCTCACCACCTCCACACAGGAGGATGCAGGCAGACAGCCTGAACCAATACAGGGAAAACATGGAGGACCTTCTAATAAATTAAGCTTCCACTGAATCTGGATTAGGATCAATCCTGATCCTGATCCAGAACTGGACCTGAACCAGTCCTAAACCAGATCCAGATCCAGATCTGGACCTGAACCGGCCCTGATTTGATCCAGACCTGATCCTGATCCAAATCCAAACTTGGTCCAGATCGGGAACTGAACCGAATCTGGTCCTGTTCTGATCCTGACCTGATCCAGATCCAGACATGATCCAGTCCGGATCTGATCTTTATCCAGATCCAGACCTAAACCAGACCTGATCCCAGTCCAGATCCAGATCTGGACCTGACCCGATCTGATCCTAGTCCAGATCCTGACCCAAACCTGATCCAGATCCGGACCTGATCCTTATCCTGACCTAGACCCAATCTTGGTCCAGATCCGGAACTGAACCAGATCTAGTCTTGTTCTGATCCTGACCTGAACCTGATCCAGATCCAGACCCGATCCTAGTCCAGATCCTGACCTGAACATGACCTAGACCTAATCTGATCCAGACCAGTTCTGATCCAGTCCAGATCCTGACAGCAAACGTATCTGCGATCTCTAGGATGGTTGTATTCATCAGCGCTCTGGACCTCCTAACCAGGATTCAAACTTTGAGGCCGCTTGTCGACTCATTTCCAGTCCAGCCCATAAACCTGACTTTTAAGCCTGTTGAGCACTTTGGGCTTAAATTAGCAGAGAACAGAAGAGGCACTGTGACTAGAAGCTACCTGCAGCAGATTCATCTTTTCTGAAAAGTCGAGGCTTTGAGAAAATGAAACGACAGCTTCATCGTTCTTCAGCTGATCATCTGCTGTAAGTCGGGTTCTCGGTTTATGGCTGTTTGGGAATCAGCTTCAGGAAGCTGCTTAAACTGTGTTAGCGTCAGTTTTAATTAAAAAAATTATTTGAAAACAGTTTTTGATATTGATCTTTGTCTGATATTAACATTTATTTAATGATCTAAAGTTATTAATTAAAACAAATGAACTACAACAAAGGGATAGAAACATGACATCAGCAGAGGTTGGTAGTAACTAATTACATTTACTCAGTTACATTTACATGAGTAACTTTGTGAACAAAATGTACTTTTAGGAGTAGTTTTAATGCACTGTACTTTGTACTTTTACTTGAGTCATATTATTATTATTGAATAAAATCTCTGGCTACTCTAGCTGCTGTGAGTAACTTCATTAATCAAGAATAAACTTGTTTTAACCAAAATTTCACCAGAGAGAAAAAAAACCCAGAATTTATGTTAAAGTGAGACTTCCTATTTAAACACAAGCTTTATTATTTTAATGTTATTTTCTATCTGATGAGATTATTGAGTCATTTGGAGGTCAGATGAATGTTTAATAAACAGTAGATATTATCATTGGAAGTACTTTGCACAGTTCTAACACACTGTATATACTTTAACAGCTGTAAATATTGCTTTCAAGTTTAATGTTGGAAAAAAAATATTTAGAAAAGTGTTTCTTGAGTCTGAATTTGTTATTTTGTAATTATGTTATTCTTTGTATTTTTTTCCCCATTTTTGTCTTTAATAAACCAGGATAAGCTTATATTTTTGTCTGTCCGATTACAAAAAATTGTAATATTATATCCTCAGTTGTTATGATTAGTTACTCAGTACTTGAGCCTTCTTCCTGAATACTCTTTTACTTTTACTTGAGTAAAAATGTGTTGAAGTAGTACCGGAGTACAACCCACCTCTGCATATCAGCGTTAACATTGGTATTAACGTCATTTTTTAACGTCGTATTGGTCTGATTTTAATCGTTGTTTACTTCCATCCTGCTGTTTGTGTTTCTGGGTGCCATGCGGCATCTGTCAGGCCATGTGGCGGTCATGCAGCCGAGGATTGTGGGAGTTTAACTGAAGCAGAGACGTAATATCAGCCATGTGGCCGTTTCTGTCTGTTTTAAAAGGGTAAGAAAATTTATACACTCCTGACTCAGTTTTTGACACTTTAATTTCTGTTTTAGCAGGTGTTTTAGGTGTTTGGGTTTTATTTTAAGCTGTGGTCTTAACCTTTTGATCAGCTGATGAACAGCCTACTTCAGTTCAGAATCAGAATCAAGTTTAATCGCCAAGTAGGTTTGCACATACAAGGAATTTGACTTGGTGATGATGGTGCAGACAGAAATAAGAATACAATAAAATAAAGTTAAATTGAATAAAATCAATATATATACAGAAGTAATATACATTCAGTAGACTGTGCGTTAATGTAACGCAGAAGCTTGTAAGTTAAATTGTTGTTTTCAATAAATTTTCTGCTCACAACTTCTGGTCTCTTGTTCCCGTTTCTTCTTTTTTTTTAAATTTTAAGCTCTACTTAGAACCTTCTTAAGATCCAACAGTGCAAAATGTGATTTATTTAATTTTTAAACTGGTCTCAAGATTTTGCCCAGGAGTGTAAAATACCTGTAAATATCAGCTGTAGCAGCAAGATTAATATCAGATAATGGTCTAAATTCTCACATCAGTGCGTCTCTATTTGGACGTCCAGTTTTGCTAATTTAATATTTGAACTCTCTAACGGCGTATGACTTTAATTATTGAAAGCCAGGTCCATTTAAGAGCTGCTGGTGTTGTTGAACGCTGCTCTTAGCGTTGCTGCGTCGGGTCGCTGTGCTGCAGTCAACTGAGAGTCACGCAGGAACTGGAGCAGATTAAAAGTCACCCCGTCTCAACTCTCACAGCCACTCAGCGCTGCCTTTCATCTCAGTGGATTTACACAGAAGCAGTCAATTGGACCTGAGGGTTCACACAGTCGTTACAGGGCGGGGGGACAGAACCCGTGTGTGGACGCTGCTTAACGAGTGGGAAAAAGCATCCGACCGAGAACATCCACCCCAGAAATGAGCAAACGGGGAACCTATACACTGATGGGGTCATATTTTAGGTGTGCATCAGGGTGCAACTGACCAGAGGAAAAGGTTTTACAGTCCTGGTTGTTAGAAACATGTTAAGACAGATTTAATTTCCTGATCCTGAATGTTTGTCAGAAACAAGCTGACGGTTCTGGGTCGTCACGCCAAAAATAAAATGACTAAATGAACCAATCAATCAGCCAGATACTGGAGGTGGTTCTGATAAGTCATCAGCAGGTTTAACACTGACATTCTTTTTATATTTGAAAAATATATAAACAAATAACTGCCCATTGTTCCCTTCTCTACACCTGCTTAACCCTTGCAGCGAATTTCAAGTAACCAGTAAGCCAGACGATCCTGAACTGTTGGGGGAAGCCGGAGTACCAGGAGAGGACGCACGCATTTACCCGGAGAACATGCAAACTCCATGCAGAAAGACCCCAGGCTGGGATTCAAACCCAGGACCTCCTTGCTGCAAGGCAGCAGTGCTGGCAGCCCCTAAAACTGGTCAACAAACATCAACCAGACGTCTGCAGTCTGACGCATTTTTATTTTAGTTTAGTGAAAATCAGATAAAGGTTCAAAAACAACCAGTTTGACTAATAAACCTGGAAAATCACCTCTGGCTTTAAAAACCCGACACATCTAGTGAGGAACCTGCAGGTTTTCCCTCTGCGTGTTATAATCCTAGTAAAGAGGGACTGCAGGTTAAATATGGCTGATGTGGCAGCAGAGCGCTTTCTGTGCGACAGACGATTTATTTCTAAACGCTAAACGTCACTATAATCACGTTCAGAAAAGAGGAAAAAAACCTGAAAACGTTTTTGTTTTCTTCCTGTCCGCAGATCCTGCTGCATTCAGGAGAAACAGCGCAGAACGTTTAACGGATCTGTAAGCGGGCCGCGGTCGGCCTCCATCTTTTTTTTCGCTTTTCATTCTTGAACAAGTCAGCAGAGCGTCTGAGGAAAAGCCCGGCATCAGGCTGAGCCCCGGGCGCCCACGGTGTTCCTGTGACGCTGCCCAAAAGAATGTGCACCAAACTAATTTAGAAGAACTTAAAGGAGGTGATTATCACTCAGACGGAGGCGTTATTTTTGGTCTGAGCTGAGACATCCCCGACATTAACCTTCACCGGGAAAACGGCGAGAGGCAGCTTACGTCAGCCGAGAGCGACGCAGCTCCTCTAACCGAGTCTTTCTGGGACGTCGGCAGCGTCCTGCTTCCTGGGGATCAATAGTGACGACGCAAAAGGAGAAGCAACGTAATCCTGAGAGATTAAAGGGGCGCGGAAACGTTAAAGACACGAGGAGAGCAGGGCGTGCAGCGCGGCCATGGGAGCGTCGAGGCCCGACTGTTTGCTGCAGAAATGTGCAATCGATGCACGCTGCAGGAGGGCCGCTGTCCTCTTCATCGCCTTCACAGCAGCCTCCATGATTAATTCATTAAGTGCTTTCTCTCCTCTTCTTCCTCCTCTTCCTCCTCAACAGCTCTGCTGCAGATTGACCCGCTCCAGGTTCTAACCGAACGGCAGCAAACAGAACCGCAAACCTTTCTACTTTCAGCTCACAGGCCAATAAATACGCCGCAAAGATCCACGTTTCTGTGCAGAAAAGACAATTCATGCTAAATTTTAGCTACTTTAAAACACAACAAGTCAGAAAGCTGATTATACGGTTTAAAACGGACTTGGTACCGGTCCAGTGTCAGAGCAACGCAACCGACAGGTACACTGCAAAAACGGATCTAAAAATAAGTAAAATGTTCTTAAAATTAGTGCATTTATCCTTGATTTGAGCAGGTAAATAAGATGATTTGCCAATGGAATAAGAATTTCGCACTTAAAATAGGAACAATTCATCTCAATCATCTTATTTCAAGTGCAGGATGTCTAATTATCTTATATTCAAGTCACGCATGCGCCCTCAGCTGACGAGCCTGAGCTCCTGTTTTCTGCTGAATTGACAGAAGTCACAGTGAAGCGTCAGGTAACGAGGAGTCGTGTCCTCGGTGCGGTCGGGTTTGTCCTGAATGCAGAGGCTGTGTGCTGCCGGGGGAAGAGAGGACCACTGTTACTCGCTGCAGCAAATATTTCAGCCTCACTGCCTCCGGCTGGGCCCGGGCGTCCGATCCCTGCAGCACACACACGCTGACGGATGCACAATGAGGCTCATTGATCGTTTCACTAAAACTCAGCTGGACCCTGGTTACGTAACAACCTGGAGGGATGAAAAGGGAGGAGGAGACGGCGTCACAGCGACAGATTTACAGCACGGAAGACCAAACGTTGGGAATGCAGCCACTCAGGAAAAAAAACAACAGCACCGCCTTTTATTTAATCAGCTCCAGCATCACTCTTTGGTTTATTTTAGGCGTAAAAATGAGGAAACAAGCAGCTGAAGTCGGGTTAAGAAGCCAAGAGCTGCCATCAGGGCCACTTAGACCTTTATTGATAAATTTGAATTTGCAATTTATGAAGATTTCATATATCAGACATGAACGGGGAAATTGTTTTGGTAAAAGCTTGCAATGCTGAATATTTGTTTAGGAAAATATATTGTGGAAATACTTTTTTTTTTTTTTTTTTACATGTAATAAAAGCTTCAGAATCAATACAAAAATAAGTTAAAACAATGTAAACCACGTGATATAGCACAGCTACTGTATATTTGTGCACTTATTCTAATCATAATCAGAGTTAAAAATTAATTTTAATATCATGAAACGTTAAAAATGAACATTATTTTGAAAAACCAACTCCTCCGCTTCCTCTCTGTGTCGCTGTGAAGCTGCTGGTGCTCTGCTCTCGGTAGGGAAGGAAAACTAGAGACTGTCCAGTGTTTCCTATTTATCGACTCATATCTGGGGACTTTTCAGACCCCTCTAGCAACTTTTATTCAAAAAAGCGACTAGAAACAAATCTAGTATGTTTTCTTCTGTGTTTTTGCCAATTTAGCAGCTTCACATGAAAGCAGCAATCAGTCTACTGTTGCTTTCTGCTAGAGCTGTGTTATTGCACTATTAATCACAATAGGGACCACCATCTTTGTTCAAGTGACACGTTTTATTTATTTTGCCTTATTTTAAAAGGTGCATAGCCACATTATGTGACTTTTTTTTATTCACACGTCAGTAGCTCTTTCTGGTTGCATTCAAAGTTTTTATGATAGATTATCACGTCCTGCTGCCGTATTAGTTGTTATTTTGGTATTTTATGCTTTGTTTTTCCTCAGTTTGTTAGAAAATAAAGCCTTTTATGTTTATTTACGATTTTAACAGAAGTACGTACTGCTCATGTGCAGCTTGGGTTAAAACAAGGAAGCAGCTAACGGCTATTAGCATCTCCCAGCGAAACAATGAAGAAAGTTTCAAGATCCAGTGAGAAATAAAAGGAAAAAATATAATTCCAGGAGGGAAAAGGCTGGAATGTCTCTGGGAATCCAGTCTGAACGTTGGTTTTCACTGAGGCTAAACCTGCTGAGGCTCAGATGTGACGCAGAGTTGACTGACATGAGTAAATGTTCTGATATGAAGCTCTTAGAGTTGCTGTAGATCGGTTTATTTAAATAATAAACGGTCTTTAATCACGCCGAGCTGCTGCTTTACTGCGAGGCGTTGCAGAGGTTTAGGCTCAGTCCTGCATTGTTTACAACTTATTTATTAATTAAGCAAACCGGCTTTATGATAGTTCTGCGATACTGTCACTAGATGGCGCCACCTCTGTTTATATCTGCTAACCGCGAGCAAATTATCCTTCAGCTCAAAAAGGACCATCAAGATGGAGGCTTGGTGTATATAACCTTATTTTATCACGATCAAATGGGTGTTTGGTCTTTTTTTAAGCTTATAATGTGGCTATGTACCTTTAAAGTTTGCACTACAAGGGCAAAAGGGAAATTCATCCTGATTTGTTAATTTGTTTGATTTCCTTGTTTTTAGAAATTTTTTTATTAAAATCGTAAATCGGATGTATTGTGAATAAAAAAAACTGAGATTTTATGTTCAGGCCATTATCGCCCAGCCCTACTTTATTACAGGGAGCTCTTGGATGCTCTGGTTGGAGCAGCAGCTGTTCTGCAGGACTCCTGTAGCCCATTTCTGGAGGCACTAACAGAGACACTTTGTCCCAGCAGGCAGACAGGCCTGCAGCAGGAAAAAGCAACGCTGTGGGAGCGTTTCTGATTTCCCCCACGGCCTCCACCCCTGCTTCTCCACCACCTCCATCCAGGCTCGGCCAGCGGCTGGTTACCCCTGCTGCAGCTCCCACAGCGTTCGCTTCTCCTGGCGACTTAGTCAGCAGTGAGAACGTCACGAAACAGGAAGTAAGGGACGTGGGAGAGGGGGGAAGGATGCAGGCGTAAATAATTAGACGGTGAGGGACATCGGGAGGAAGGAAGACGGTCAGGAGGGACAAATAACGGAGAAACGTTGGTGCTGAATGAAGAGCGGTTACAGAATTAAAGAAATTATTGAGTTTAAAATGTTGAAATAAAAGGTTAAACGCTGACAGGGTGTGATCTGGGGTTGTCTTACAAGAAGAAATCTATCGTGAGAGGAAACCCGGAGCGATGGAGGCAGAGAAGGGAAAACTAGGTCGTGTGGAAAATTCAAGCTGCAACGATCCGACTGCGGGAGCGGCCCACGTCTCCTTTATTCCTTCCTCCGGTTCCCGCTGAAGCGACAGAACCTCCTCGCTTCCAATTCAGACGTTTCCAAGCCTCATTGTGCCCAAATTATTCCACCGCCTTTATGCTTCCGTCCCTAGCAGAGGCCCGGAGAGGAGACGGCCGAGTCAAAGTTAACTCGACGCCGCGGCGACGGCTGGAAACTGGAGAGGCGGCAGAAAGATGCGAGCTCAAAGCCGGCGCTGCAGAGACGGGAAGAGGAGAGACGGCCACTTCCTGGACTTCCTGGTCCCCGGTTCTCTTCCAAGCCACTGCAGCTGCGCCTTTCTGTCCAAACAGGAACTATCTACAGCAGGAAATCATCGACTTCGAGAGATAAAAGAGCTGATTTGAAAAAGCTTGGAGCTCTGCTCAGCTGTTAATCTACTGAGTAACGCGTAGATTTAATTACCTGGTACAACTTTACAATAAGGCTCCCTCTATAGAGGCTTCTCAATGGTTTGGAGACATAATATAAACACTTTAAAATCATTAATAACTTTGTTATCCATTAATAAAGGGCAAAAAAGGCTCTAACTGACCTGTTTCTTGCCAAATCAGAATCAGATATACTTTAATAATCCCAGAGGGAAATCACTGTTTCATTACCATCACCAGTTCACCGGTTCACTGAGGCCGTGCTGCCAAGGACAAAAAGTTAAATCTAAAGTAAAGCCCTATAAGCATTTGTAAACATAATTCTTATACCATGTAATATTCGTATTTATGTCATGGAGAACAGTTTACGATAAGGCTCCCTTTGATAGTCGTGGATGTTTACAATGCAGTAATAAAGCAGAATATTACATGGCACAGAATTGTGTTTCCAAATGCTTATTGAGCTTACAGGGGTGTACTTCAGATTGAAATATTTAGTACAGCAACTTTTGATAGAAATATAAAGGATTTGAAACATTTTAGCCAAATATTGATTTTACTCACTATTTGTCCAAAAAGGGTCAGTTGTGTCTGTTTCTCATCCTTTATTAATGCATAATACACAGTTATTAATTATTTATAAAGCATTGACAGATCAATTAATAACATATCTAGTAGGGCTGTGCATAAAAATCGATAATACCTCCAAACCCCTAGGGGGCGTTATTACAGCGCGCCATTATTGTTCACAGCGAGGAAGAGGAAGTGAGACGAATTTGCGGAACGGCGGACAGGATTTTAGAAGCGCCTTCGTCCCTAAAATCAGACGTTTGGGACATTTTTGGTTTCTGTGATACGTTAAATGCGTTGAACCAAATGCTCTTTATTTTCTTGTTAATATATCAGTGTTCAATAAAGTGAACATAAATATAATATTTGGCTCATTTTGTTGATTGAATGTCTTCGAGCATTAATTTGAAAGTAATAAATATTGATACTGCAGAGACTTAGCTGCAGAGGCGTTAGCTGCAGAGGCGTTAGCTGCAGAGGCGTTAGCTGCAGAGGCGCTAGCTGCAGAGGCGTTAGCTGCAGAGGCGTTAGCTGCAGAGGCGTTAGCTGCAGAGGCGCTAGCTGCAGAGACGTTAGCTGCAGGGACGTTAGCTGCAGGGGCGTTAGCTGCAGGGGCGTTAGCTGCAGGGGCGTTAGCTGCAGGGGCGTTAGCTGCAGGGGCGTTAGCTGCAGGGGCGTTAGCTGCAGGGGCGTTAGCTGCAGGGGAGTTAGCTGCAGGGGCGTTAGCTGCAGAGACGTTAGCTGCAGAGGCGTTAGCTGCAGAGACGTTAGCTGCAGAGGCGTTAGCTGCAGGGACTTTAGCTGCAGAGGCGTTAGCTGCAGGGACGTTAGCTGCAGAGGCTTTAGCTGCAGAGGCGTTAGCAGCAGAGGCGTTAGCTGCAGGGACGTTAGCTGCAGGGACGTTAGCTGCAGGGACGTTAGCTGCAGGGACGTTAGCTGCAGGGACGTTAGCTGCAGAGAAGTTAGCTGCAGAGGCGTTAGCTGCAGAGACATGTTTTAGGTCAGAAGAGCTCCAGATGTTCGCTGAGGGTGAAGTCAACAGGAAGAACCTGATGTGATCTTCAGCCACTAGCTCAGGAAAACTTTAGTGGAACCTGAATTTATTCTAACAGTCTGTTTGAAAGCCTCCTTCCTGTGTCCACACTGGTAAAAGGTCAGACTCATGACAGCCAGCTTCCCGTCCGTCTCCTACTAAAAATGTCCGATTGTTCTGTTTCCTCTCAGATTTCCTGTTTTATTTCCTCCCCAGCACTTTTTTTTTATTACTGGACAAACTTTAAAGCTGTGTTTCTGGCTCTGAGATGAATAATAAAAGCAATAGGAACAGGAGCGGCAGCTTGTTACAGGATCATTAAGGCGTTAGTTGAGAATGAATAGTTCAGGTGTTGCTGCCAATCAGCCTGAAACCAGGTGGTTTCCTCTGACTCAGGTCTCTGTGTTTTTCCACACGGACCCCATCGTTACTGCTGCACATATCCTGCTATTGTTACACAGACCCACACACACATAACGCAGACCTCGTGAATGATTTAAACGGGATCCGATGTCCAACTCCAGTTTCAGAGGATTAATCCCCAGCAGAAGGACGCCAGGTTCCCCTTTTCTCCCCGACGACAGCCGAATCCAACTCACACCCAGCTGACAGGAGCAGAACCCGGTATCTACACTGTGTTGGGGGGGGATTAATGCTTCAGGGGCCACAGGGCGCGTTAATTATCACAGGGAGAGTAAATCTGTTTAAATTAAAACCACCACAACAGACCGACTTTGGTTCAGAGTTTAACTTCTGACTCGGATCAGACTTACAGTGAATTAAAACCGGCTGAAAGGAAGACGGCGGAAAAAATTCCTGCAAACGCATTAAATCATTACAGCAGCTCATCGCATGAAAGTAACAGAAACAGGCAAAGTTGTCAAATAATAAAGCTTAGCGCCTTAATGCGCAGACAGAAGAACCTAGCTTCACTTTTACATTTCATTTTCTCTTCTTTAAAACCAAAAACATTCAAAGCGACATTATTCTGCTCTTTTATGCAACATTTTCTCCACCTTCCACAAAGTCAACATTTTTTCATCCTTTTACTTAAAGATAATAAAATAAATGATATTTTCATGACGTTATCTTGGTGTGAGAAACCAAAACGCCGCTTTGAGGACTCGTCTACAGAAGCTTTAGCGATCAGATTTCCCTAAATAAACTTCACAAATGTATAAATACAGACTTTCAGACATAGTAGTGAGCAACGTAACCACACACTTTCTGTGGTTTTAGATTTTTCCAGCTAGATGGCCTCTTTCTGTCTTGAAGTCGCCTGTTGCAGGAAATGCAAAGGCTCACTGTTATGATAGAAAAGCAGAAACCATGAGAAAAAATGTGGGGGGGGGGGGGGGGGGGGGACTTCTGTGGCAATATTCATCCGTCACATCCCAGTTCCAGTACTGCATGTTTTCCTGATACCGTGCAAACCTAAAGGTCAGTGAACCTCCTCAGCGCCTCTGAATCAGCAGTTAATGATGAGCTTGTTTGAATTTCTGTGAGAAAATGAGACGTTGAAGCTGATTATGCTCAGAGTGAAGGAAGATAGCGACATATTAAAACCTTCCTGATGTTATATCTCATCTGCCGTTTATGATCGTAATATCAAGCACACTGATATTGTGGTAATGATATAGAGACAATCTATAACGCTTTGTTCAGTTGCATCAGACGACCATCTATTAAAGAAATAGAATTTAAAATTCTTCTTCTAACGTATAAAGCCCTTAATAATCAAGCTCCATCATATATCAGAGCTCTGATTACCCCGTATGTTCCTAACAGAGCACTTCGCTCTCAGACTGCAGGTCTGCTGGTGGTTCCTAGAGTCTCTAAAAGTAGAATGGGAGGCAGATCCTTTAGCTATCAGGCTCCTCTCCTGTGGAACCAACTCCCAGTTTTGGTCCGTGAGGCAGACACCCTGTCTACTTTTAAGACTAATCTTAAAACTTTCCTTTGTGACAAAGCTTCTAGTCAGAGTGGCTCATGTTACCCTGAGCTACCTCTATAGTTATGCTGCTATAGGCTTAGGCTGCTGGAGGACATCAGGGTCTATTTCTCTCACTCTGCTGAGTTCTCCTACTGCTCTCCAATCTGCATTGTTTGTTGTTATTTCAGCTTTTAACTTTTTGTTCTCTGTCATTTTTCTCTTCATAGAAGGTACACCTGGTCTGGTGTTCTGTTAGCTGTGACATCATCAGGGGAGGCAGATCATCCACTATTACCATCGAACATAGAAAGTACTCCTGGGTCAATGTGAGCTTCTGTGCTTTCTGTGTCTCTGCTCTGTCTTCTCTAACATAGAAAGTACTCCTGGGTCAATGTGAGCTTCTGAGCTTTCTGTGTCTCTGCTCTGTCTTCTCTAAGCCCCAGTGGGTGGAGGCAGATGAGCGTTCACACTGAGCCTGGTTCTGGTTCTGCTGGAGGTTCTCCTCCCTGTTAAAGGGGAGTTTTCCTCTCCACTGTCGCTTCATGCATGCTCAGTATGAGGGATTGCTGCAAAGCCATCAACAATGCAGACGACTGTCCACTGTGGCTCTACGCTCTTTCAGGAGGAGTGAATGCTGCTTGGAGAGACTTGATGCAACCTGCTGGGTTTCCTTAGAGAGGAAACTTTCTCACCAACCTGGAGGATCTGATGGAGTCTGACTTTGGAAAGAGCCTTAAGATGACATGTTTCATGAATTGGCGCTATATAAATAAAATTTAATTTAATCAAAGCAATGCAGGTTTCCAGCATTTCTTCGAAAATTCATCCAGTTCTTGCACTTTTCTAACGTTTGCTCTTCGTGACACAAAAATACCTGATTCTAGATGAGATAAACATCTGCTGAAGCTTTTTCTGTCTTTAAATAGCTTAAAACCCTCTTGAATGAGTGAACTAATTGGCTCATGAAAATCAACGAGTCAGTAACAATCCTCCCACATCTACGCAGAAACTTCCCCTTTCATCCGTCATCAGAGGCGGTTTTGGCCCGCGTTAAACGCCAGATGCAGACGGTTGGTTAGACGCTGCTCAGAGCCCGGAGGTTATGTCAGAAGAAAGGCAGAAGCACAAATAAAAAAGGTAAAAGGAGCCGACGGGTTGTTGTGAAGTCATAAAACCTGATTAATCAGACATGCCGCAGCGATGCTAACGAGGTTGTAGACAGAAAACATCCCATCGGAAGGACATACCTGGGTAACGGTGTTTGGCAGCATGCAAATGATGATGACTACTGTGATTCATGTGGAGCAGAGACTAAAATCCCTCCTGTTGCTTTAACGCAGCTATCTGAACCGCAGCAGGATCCGCAGAATTCAGTTCAGTTAATCGGGTCAAAGAAAGTCCGCTGTCAAAACAATGATACGAACGTCTAAACGTCTCGTCTCTGGATTTTAGTCGTTTTGATTTTTATTTTTAATACTTCTGCTGTAAGATCTGGTTGATTCTGCAACATCCCACAGAAGATGCATCTTAGAAGAAATCCTCAGAGTCTGCTGTTTACATGAAAACCTCTGATGTTCCTGCAGAGCAAAAGAGTCAAAGCCAAGGAAAGGCGTATTCCTGACGTTAGTCGACTGCCGTGCTGCACGAGTCGAAGCTAAAATATCGACTCTGGGAAGCAGAAGAAAACCTCCAGCAGAACTATGTTCAACCTGATGAATAAATTATGCCTCCACAATAAAGAAAATGTTCTGCTGAACCAAGACTGTGAAATAAAGAAAGTTTCAACCTAAATCCTGTCAGACCCGTGGCCTCTGAGCAGGTCTGGGTCTAATCCGTGCACAGCTCCACCTTCACACCGAAACGGTAACAGTAGGAGTAGGAAACCATGAAAACTGACCCGCGCTGGGTTTGGGACTTTCAAACCTTGCAAACAGGTCTAATGTATAATTTCTGAACAACACTCCCAGGCCGTCACCTTAAGTACCGGTTTTGCCTGAGAGGAGACCACCGGTTCTCTGCAAACAGCTGTTCTACCTGCAGCCCTGTGTGGTTTACACCTGCCTCCAGCTTTTACAGCAGGATCACAGAGATCTGCGCGGCCTCGTCTGCAGAAAATGTGCGTCTAAAGCACCAGACAACGCTAATGTGTGCAGATCCAATGGGACAGCTGAAGGCATCCAATTAAGCAACACAGACACATTAAATGGGAAACGCTCCATTAACAATTGCATGCTTGGACGGCTGCTATGACATTAGCTTCATGTCAAATTAGAAAAAAGAAATTGTTCCCACCTTTCCATAAAGTAGTAGTCAGAAAGCAACGGGCTACTTTAAAGTTTGACAAAAACTAAGCAACCCTGACCTGTTGGGAGAAAAAAAAAAAGGTAGCAACATTTAAACAGTGTCTACTGATTTATACCATCAGCCATTTTTAAACAATTTTCTTTAATTTAAATGTCGAAGTTCTACACGTTCCTGGATAAAAGGTCCTGGTCTGGGTCCCAGGATTGTTGAGGAGTGAGGTTACCATATTTTTTTCGGACTATAAGGCGTACTTAAAATCCTTAAATCTTCTCATAAATTGATGGTGCTCCTTATCTATGATCACCGTTGTGCTCACTGACTGATTTTATGTGGTACAATGCATCAAAAATCTGTTAAAATTTATAAGTACTTGGTTAGCAATGAAGCCCTTCCACTCAATGGATATTAGGAGCATTACGGTACACTGTGTCACTGCCTGAGGACCGCTGAGCTGTCTACCAGACTGCCTGACTGTAATGTCTAAACTAGAAGTGCATTCATGTAAGGCAGCCTGGAGTACGTGCTAGCAACAATAAACCTAGTAAGTTAATTAAATATAAAGTTTATTCTGGCCTTATGTCAGAAACAGGGCAGTGTAGTCCAGCTGCTCTGTCCTCCCCACAGAGACAATAGAGAGCTGTGGATGTGGAGGTGTGATGTTACACACTTGGAAGAATATTTAGTGCACCTTATGGTCTGAAAAGAACGTTATGTGCTGAGCGATGCTGATTGGTTGACCTTTTAATTGCCATATTTAAGACCTGTGTGTTGTTGCGGTTTCTACTTTATACCAGGTTCATGTATAAAAGTACTTTTTGTGTTCGATAATAGACCAAAGGAAGAGGTCCCAGGGTTCTCACCAGCATATTTCAGTGTAACGGTCCGTTACGCCGAAATCAAAACGACACGGATGTTTGAGAACAACGTGGAAAAGTCAGTAGAGCTCCTGAACGTGCATCAGCGTAGCTGTAATCCTCCCAGACAACATAAGCTAACGCTAGCTTTTATTAGCCACCTGTTCCTCATTATTGCTCGTTTGACCGTTGGTTTCTTATTACTGCCACCCACTGGACTGGAGGTGTAGTGCAGTTTTCTACACAACTTCCACATCCGTCATTAGGATGATCTAAATAGAATTTCTGCTGTGGTTTAGAGCAGCAGAAACAGAAAGCAAACAAATTACCCAGCAGGCCTTTCACCAAAGAATCCCTTTTATCTAAATCCCAAGAGTCTCGCAGGAAAAAGGGGTCTAAGCTTTTAACTGCAGACATTATTTCTGCTGCCATGTGCTTCATCCAGAATACGTCTAGAGCCACAACTATTATTTAAATCCCTGCTTTAACCAGCCTGGAAGGTACCACAGCAACAGGATTTCCTTTAGAGGGCTACATCTGGGGCTGCAACACTGCTCACAGCTAAGCCACTTTCTTTGCAGTAGTGTGTATTTAACCAGTCAGGTCCCAGAAATGGACTCTATAGCAAGCAGCAACAACTGTTTGATAAAAAGAGACAACCAACCAGCTTGACTACTGCAGGACCAGGGTTGATCCAGCAAAGATATTCAAATTGTTGGCAAGTCTAAGAAAATCTTGTTTATTTTGACAAACAAAGTCCAACCGGCGGCAGGACTCCCTCCAGCATCTTCCTCTGTAGGTTTTTGTAGCAGTGAGTTGATCGGATTGCTGAATGAAGCGAAGTTAAATTACTCTTTAAATCTTATTTTTTTCATATAAAATCAACTGTGAACATCAATCATGTGCAAGAGCCTCGTTTCAGACTGAACACGTTGATCTTCTGTCACCAAAGAAAGATTTAGAAAACAGACGGACATTTTTTTTCTTCATCTTGTCCCAAACTTTCCTCCATTTTCTTAACTGTAAAATAACTTTGTCGTTAGATATAATGGAAATACGACATTGAATAAATACCCAAATCAAATGTAAAGGTTGGTTCTAAAACTACCAACAGTGAATGGGGGCAAATGAATGTCGGTGGAGAGAATCGTTGAGTACGAGTTGGAGGAACTTTAAATGTGATGACTGGGATTTATCCATCAATATTTCAGATGGTTTAAAAGACTCACACGGGCCACTTAGAGTCCTGCTTATGTTTGCCTCCATAATCACCTCACCTCTAATGCCTTCCTCGGTTATCAAAGTAAAAACCAATCAGCTCGGAGATAAACTGAAGGCTATTTGACCGACGAAGGACGACGCTTATATTAGAGAGAGATGGACGGCTGGTCGTCCTGGAAGCAGCAGTAAATTCATCTCTGAACGTCCGAGGTAAACGAGATTTAACGGCGTTAGCGTTCCCGTTTCCTCCTGGGCGAGTTTAACAACCGCTTGGATTTACTCCGGCATTTAAAAAGGCCGATAACTCTGATGCTGCTTTGCTTTAGACGTTCACGGGACGAGTGTCTTATTTTATTGCTTCGTCGAGCAATAAAAGAGGAATAAGATCAGATCAAGGGAGTAAATTCAACATGCTGGATCCAAACGGAGAGCCTGGATTACCAGAAACAGGCCTTCTGACTTTAAACGGGTGATAACGGTACATTATAGCTAGAATAAAAACCCAGGGATCTATTCTGTAGTCACATTTTCTCTGGGGAGTTTCTAGATATCACCTATTTTCAGTCTAATGCCAGGCTTTCAGCTGCTAGTTATTAAAGGATTACAGCGTTGTTGAAAATTATAATTTACCGCAACGTGCGTCAACGTCAGCTGTTTTTTGTTTATCATGCTGGTTTTTACCAGAAAATTAGTTTCCAGTCAGAGTAAAACTCTTGATGTCCCACTTTACCCACCGCCTGAAACCCAAAACCCAGAGGAGTCACGTTTCATTTGAATAATCAATAATTCAAATCCACCTCCTTTTCATTAGAGCCAGCCTCACAGATGTGACCCGAGTCTGCTGGCTGTCAGCCCCCCCCCCCCCCCCCCTACACTCCCCACAAAGACTCCTGCAAACCCGTCACCGGGACCATTAAGAGAATAAAGGCCCGGCTGCTGTTTAACAGACCCTGTAGGAAACAAATGGACCTCTATTGGCTGCAGGTTTCATATTTACGGCACAAACAGCAAACACGAGCCGCTGCAGTGGAGAAAAAAACATTTCTGCAGGCAGAAACACTAATTTAACACGAAAAAGAATCAAGCTAGATGAAAATAAATGCACAAAATTATTAAATATATGACTGATTAAATATAAATGTTGCATATTTGATAATTTCACCATTTATTTATATGTTTATGTCATAAATTTATTCTATCAGAATCAGTGGGCGGAGCTTACGCTTTACTGCAGCTGATTGGCCTGATTGGCCTAAAGGAAGGATTAACCAATCAAATGTTAGCATCTTTTAAACCAATCACTGAGGGACAGCATGAATTATTTCTCCAACTGCAAAGGAACTCATCAAATACATGATTTCAACTTTTTTACTCATTTTCTAAAATATTTTTTTAACACCATGAACTATAATAAGTAATTCTGGATGAAAATATCGCTGGTAGCAGAACAGCCTGCAGAGAATAATAAATGGACGTATATGGGTGGATAAGAGAGTCCCTCTGTGTTTTAGGCCTTTTATCCGAGTAAAAGAAGCCTTTTAACGCCGTCGCTGCCTTCTTCGTGCTCTGCAGGGAAAAAAAAAACGTCTTTGAAAGCTTCCCTTGAACAGCTATAAAGCCCAAAATACAGCTACAATAACGCATTTTAACCCTTTCTGGAGGTTGAAATAACCCTGCTGAGAGTTTATTATGGTAGTTTTCTTTTAAAATGGAAACACCGTCTGAACATAATGATGACAGGGTGCCGAGAGATGAGCTGAGGTATCACATGAGGAAGTCTGGAGGAGCAGAGAAGTAACTTAGGGCGGTGTAGGACAGCGGTGAGGTGTGCTGTAGGACAGTGGTGAGGTGTGCTGTAGGGGGACAGAGGACTCCAAGGTGGAGGTGGGAGTGCATCGAGGAATTTAAGTCCAGAGTGTTGAAGAGAGGTCAAGAAATGTGTCCAAGCAGGTTGGAATGGGCGGAGAAAGGTAAAAGAGTCTCAGCCAGAATGGAAGGAAAGACGTAGAAGACGGTGGTGGGAGCAAAGATGCTGTCTGGTTTAGAGACGGAGGAGACGAGGACGGAGAGGATCTGACTCCATCAGAGGGACGGCTCAGGCTGGATGATGTGGAGACCGAGATGGTTTGGACATGTCCAGAGGACGGACGGTGAGGACATGGGCAGAAGGATGCTGAGGCTGGAGGTTTACGGATGGAGGTAAAGAAGACATGAAGGTGTGAGAGAAGATGTGGATAGAGTGAGATGGACGACTCCTAAAAAGGGAAAAGCTCAAAGAAAAAGACCTACATTTTTATTTAATTGATGTATTTTGTATACGACTGTTTAAAGATCTTATACTGGATCCATATTCCATCGTTTATTCACCTCTAACATCTTAGGCCCTGAACAGGTGGGCTTCATAAAAACCGCGCTTTGTCTGGAGAAACCTGAAGTTTTCCCACCGCTGACAGGAGACCAACAATGTATCAGAGCTGTTTAGCCCAAAATAACAGCCAGGAAACAGGCAGAGCCGGCTGGCCAGGCGACCCGCCTCCACTGCCGGACAACCAGGGCCACATGTGCCGGCTCATTACCCCCCCTCCTCCAGGAAAACGCTCCGAGGTGTCAGCTTTCGGCCCGCACGCGTGTGCGTCCTCCCCGCGTTCCCTTACCTTTATAGCGCTCCAGGACATCTTCATACGCCTGGGCGAACTGCTTCTCCTGGGAGTGGTTCGTCGGCAGCAGACCCGGTATGAACCCGGCCATAGTGCCTGGGGAGGAGGGGGGGGGAAAGGGGGGAAGAATCCAAAGCCCCGGGCCTGCGAGACTACCGCAGTGGTCCCGGACCCCGGCTCCCCTCTCTCCTCCGGAGTCCGAATCAGCAGCAGCCGGTGCGGGCTTAATGACGGGGATGCATCGGAAAAGCCCCGGAGCTCGCTTCAAAGCAGCGTTAGATAATCCTCGGCGACGATAAAATAAAAAAAAAAGGAGCAAAATTAATAAAAAAAAAAAAATGAAATGTGTCCAAATTAACGAGGAAGCGGAGGTTATGTAAACGTCATCTATCCATGGTAGCCGTTAGGAACTACAGCAGCGGGACCAAAGCAGCTCCCAGCCCGGTGACCGCTGCTCTCTGTGAGGGGGGGCGGGGAAGGGGGGGGGGGTATCCAACACGCCGATAAGCGTCGATAGCAGCGCTCCCCTGGGCTTGTTTCCGTTTTCAATGCGGCGGAGCTCCGCTGCTTCCTATCCCAGCTTGCGTCCCGAGAATCCGGCCGAGCTCCCAGAGCCGAAATGGCCGCTTGTGTCCGTGAGGCTGAGCCTCTGTCTCCGGTTGTGCTGTGAACGTGTCTGTTTCTCGTCCGTCTTCCTCTCTCCGTCCCTCCCTCTTCTGCTCTGGGTCCTCCCGCTGAGGCTGGCTGCCATCCCTCTCTGCCGGCCGCACCAGGAAGCTCGGCCGCAGGAATTTCCCAGAGCCGGCGAGGAAGAGCTGCTCTCTGCGCCTGCGCTGAGAGTCGGAGAGAGAGCGACACAGAGCTGCGGCGCCCCCTGGTGGAGGGAGATGTTCGGTGCATGGATAAACAGTCCCACCTTTTTTATTAAATTTTTTAGATTTTGCATCTCGCTACAATATTTTTTAGGTAATCTTTTGAAAGTAGACGCAATATATGTCTTTTTAATTTAATATATTTTTTATCTTTGGATTTTAACAAACAATGGTATCTTTTGAATTAGCTTTTGTGTTTCTCTAAATCATGTATTTTTATGCCGTTTTAACTCAACCGTTCAAACGTTTCCTTCTTTAAACTCATTAGTTATTTATTTGTTCTATGTAAGTTAGTATCCAAATGTTTATTCTGTATTACCATTTTATTTATTGTTCTATTTAGATACAATAAAATAATTGCATTCTATATTATTTAGTCATTTACAAATTTTTACATGCGTGACATAAAGTTTACTTTCAATTGTTTATTTTGACTTTATATAAACTAATACTGATTGACTGATTGGTTTAGTTATTTAGGGACTTTGTGGTGTATGTGTCTCTTTTCCACAGTTTATTGTTCCCTTGAGTAAAATACGGCTTGTACATGTACATATAGAGGCCTGGATTTTTTTCTTTCAACTGGTTTTTATTATTATACTGTCCAGATTGTATACCTCTACCTAATTAAACTCTCTACCACCCCACATTATACTGTGAAATTTGTAAATGTGATTTTTATATGAGTGTCATAAGGGCTGGATTCAGGACTTATGTATAAAAAAGGCTGGAGTATTGTGTCTATTGGCTTCAGTGATTTCCTACGAACTTTTATTCATTTCAGTTTTTACATCTCTATTCTTGAAAACGATATATGCAGTTTGAGGTGTGAATGAGAGGGGCTTTGTTTGTATCCATAACATTTTGGTTCTGTATGAAGTAAAATTCAATAAAAAGTGTGATGTATATTATTATTTATATTAGAAATAATATTTTAATAGTTATGTTAGATTATTTTCTGGTAAAGATGGAAGCATTTTATTTTGAAAGTTTCTCTGTTTCGTTTTTGGAAATAAAATGGAGCCAAAGAAAACAATTAGTGAATTAAGCCACTTTGGCTCATCCTTAAAGATTCTTCCCAGATGATCTCTGCTAAAACAGGAATTTCTCTCTTTTTAAAACCAAAAGAAATAAATATAAATCATTGAAACCCAAAACTTTTGTGATGATTTTTTTCAGGTAAGTGAAACAATCAGGTCTAAATCTAAAGCTTTTAAGCTTAAATATTCCTCCTATTCCTATTTATTGGGGTAATAAGGTCAGCCTTTGTGCTGGTAGAATCTGAACAGAGGTGAATGCTTAAAAGGGACAAAATAAATTGTTTTAGTTTCTGTCTGCATCATTGTTTAAATCAAATATTCCCTCTTTTTATTGAATCAGAACGAGATTTATTCCCCAAGCTTCTGACACAAACAAGGAATTTAACTTTGGTTCTACTTTGCTCTTATTGGAGCACACTGCCACCTACAGGGTTGTTGTGTTACCAATATAGAAAGAAATCTAAATGGATGGATCCCTGGATTTATCACCTTTTGAGGCAGCTTTTATTCTCAAATAAACTCCAAATGTATGATTGAGTTGAATAACATTGGTTCTTCATGAGCGTTTGAGTCTCCACCACAGTCATTAGCAGTTAATCCCAGAATGCGACCTTTCCGAGGGTCAGGCCCTATAAAGCAGTGAATGAGTTTGGAGATGAAGTCATTTAATCCCATAGTGAGAATATTTATAACAAGGATCTCCATGGAAAACCAATTTAGCTCCAAACTGTAAGGCATGTGGCTGCCAGGCTGGATCAATACTGGATCCAGATAAATAAAAGATGCATGAAGGTACTTTCAACCCTGAGCGCTGATGTGGAAAAGTCTTTCTGTGCAACTTTAACCGGTGCTTACATCAACAAGCCGACAGCTGGAC
The DNA here is from genome assembly GCF_011125445.2 of Fundulus heteroclitus. Classification (NCBI taxonomy): domain Eukaryota; kingdom Metazoa; phylum Chordata; class Actinopteri; order Cyprinodontiformes; family Fundulidae; genus Fundulus; species Fundulus heteroclitus. Next base: position 40,028,541 of record NC_046373.1, on the reverse strand, counting down.
GAGGGGGAGGCTGCCTGAAAATAAAAGATGGAAAAAAAATCCTTTCTTCTGGATAATTAATCACATTTGCATTATAATCACAATTTTAAAAGACGCAATTTCCAAATGGCACAGGTCTGCAGTTTTTGGCAACATAATTAATGGAACAGACCCGTCCTTTAGTTGTCAGTAATTATGTTTAAAGTGGGTTTACACCACATGGAAGGTTAAGAGAGTTGCAGCAGTGAGATAATCTAATTTTATTACTTGTTTTAGAGTTTATCTAATCAATATGTTTTACCAGAAACTTTCAGAAATCTCACCATAGCATTAAGTAGCGGTCAAAGTGTTTAATACATAGACTTGTTTGTTAGTTGCACTTTATGTTCAACAAGGATTGATGTCCAACTCAATTAAATAATTATATTCTGATTAATAAAAAAACGATTAAATGTCTTGCTTTGAATACTCCTAATTTACAAACGTCTTTTTCTACAGGACGTTTTTGTTTCTCGTGGTTAATGCAGAGAAAAGTCCAAATTAAATTGCAATTATGGTTGAAATAAATCACAATATTAATTTTTGGCAAACTCGTACAGCCGTACTCCTTTCTACGAAAAGAAAGGAAGCCGTTCCCCTCTTTCAGCTCACAGGATGTAGATCGGGCTAGGATTTAATTTACTGATATAATTAACTGCTGTTTCAGCTAAATATGTTTTCACTTCTTATTTTAGTCTGTATTCTGATTTTATTTCATTTTATTCTTTTCAGTATCTTTAGTAAAAAAAAATTCTTTGGTATTTTTATTCTTGTTTCTTATTATTTTTAGTCTGTATTCTTATCTTATTTTTAAAATTATTTTCCTAAATTTATTTTTAGGTATTTTCTTATTATATTTTTTTATATTTGTATCTTATCCAGTTGCTATTCTTTTTTTCTTATTTAATTAATATTTTTATAGTTTTTTTTATTATTCTCGTTCTTATTAAGCAATGAAGCGATTATAAACAGATGAATCCAGGAATAAAAACCTTCAGACCAAATTGCTGCAGCAACATTAACAGGGAAAGGAAATTTCCAGCTAGGTTTTAATGACATCTCAGATGGTGCTAATGATAATTTTAATATTGTTGGTTGCTGCTCCAACTTATAAACACTCTACGGTCACATTTCAATGACCAGCGAAAGCTTGTTGAACAGAGGCAGAAAATATGACGTTTCGTAGAGTCTAAGCAGAATGAAGACGTGGTTGAAATGTGAAAAGTCAGTTCATTAAATGGTGCAACTGAGGCTGAGGTTACATGGAGCGGCTAAGAAAGTCAAACTTCAACAGATTTTCTGACCTAAACAAGAAAAACGAACTGATAGGCTATAAAACATGATGTTAAAGCATGTCGAATGTTTTTAAAAAGATTACATTGTGCAGTTACTTTTTACATGTTTAGCAAGTTCTGTTTTTAAATGTGCTTTCTAGTGTGGCCTACCATAGACAACATATATGCAGATTGAGAGCGGCCGCCATCTTGGATGGGTCTCCTACACACCCCCAGTGCATATATGTATGCTGAGAAAGCTGTTTGCCCAACTAAATTAAATCATAACTCCCCCAGTTTTTAGCTGATTTTCACACGGTTTGGTTTGGTACAAATGACAGAGATGTGGTTATAATACAGGACACTGTTACACATAAAAAAACATCTTTTAATGCTGAAAATATATAGTTTAAACAACATAATTCATGCCTTTATGCTCTTCACAGACAGACATATGGCATATTACGTGATTTCATACTGAAATACTTTGTTTTATGTAATTTAACAAAGACAGGCATGTGGTATTACATAATAATAAATGTATAAATTAATACATTTTATATTTTAACAAAGAACATAGTTTGATTGTTCATTTAAATTTATTTCACACTCTCTCACACGTACAATCCTGAGCCTTCTCTACACACAGACAATAATTTGCACACATGCATACACACAGCTTTTTCTAAAAGGCCTGGAAAAGTGTCCTTTAAAATTTCCAGGCCATTCCAGCATCTTACACTCTGCATCTGGGGCCGTAGCTTAAGAGCTTTGAAAAAGAGCTGTTTTGCACAGCTTCTTGCATGTCTTTGGCGCTCTGTAACTCCAGGGTACTTATTTTGCAACATGATTCAGTCTTAGTTTGTGAAAAACAGAGATAACAAAATAATAAGCATCAAATTATGGTCCATTAGTTGGATTTCTGCAATGTTCTCACCAAGTGAAAAACTCATCTTTAGAACCAATCTCAGCCCAAAATGCTGATGAGCACCACATGATCTCCTTTCAGTAGTTATCACCAGTTATTGCAGAAAATAGAGGCAAAGTGTTTATTCCCGTCAGCTCCTATGCCAGCCTTGAGTAGGAGAGACCCATCCAATATGGCGGCGATGCAAAAGGGCGCTCCAGCACATAATGAGGCGCCTACGTATATAATGTCAAAGTGGGTTATACCATGGGGCGGCGGGTTTGTGCTGTTGCATCAGACCAGGACATGTCAAGCTTAAAACCTCTGCAGGGGGTCTTCATGAAGCCTGTGAGCTCCTCCCAGTTCATGAAGGGTTTCTCTCCAGGTACTCCGACTTCCTCAAAAAGTCAAGAAACATGCAAGGATCTGGCCTTTAGAGGGATTCTATGCATGCTGGATTGTGGCTGTGCGCTGGGGCTGCACCAGACCGGGGACCCATCCTCTGCATACCCCTCCCACTGACCCCTGACCCCTGGGGATGTGACTAACAGTAAATATAAGACCATGAATGTCAGCCAGGGGTTGTTCTTCTCTCATGTGAGGGAACATGCACTGTGTGTTAAATGTCCAGCTGCAGAAAGCAAACGCTCTGAGAGCCAAGAGGACATCGAGTCCTTAACACACCCGCATGACGACGCCTCAGCTTCAGAGAGACTTCAGCTGGAACAGGAGAAACAAATATTTTCTCCATGACCGTCAGAAAGTCTGCCGAGGCTGAAAGTTGGACAAACCGAACCATCAAATAATCGGATGTTATCACCCACCGCTGCATTCTTCTCTAAACTCAGACCAATGAAACTCTGAGTTTTCTGCAACGCTCAGGACATTGAATCAAATCTTTTTTTTGTGCGTCGACGTGTGACTCGGATTAACGTCTGTTTGGGCTTTTGAAAGCAAACTCAATCAGTGGTTAAAAATAAAAACCAAAATGCAGCAGGACGGAAACATGCGAACAAGGCATGACTGAATGTAGATTAATCAGATAATGAGCGCGGCGCTGCCGTCTGCAGAGGACGAGTTCAGGATGGGAACGGATTCAGTCTAAGGCGCCGTTAACTCTTCTCAGCACGTCTAAAAAGAAACTTTTACTGCAGCAGCTTAATCTGATAATGAATAATCTAACCTTTGATTAGAGTACATGGATTCAATAGGGGGAAAATTATCTTAAAATTAAGAAATATTTGTTGTTTTTACAAAATTATCAGCACCACCAACAAATCCTACAAATTAATCGATCTAAAGCATTTTTTAATGTAAACTTTTATGTAGTGACACATTAATTTTTGCTTTCCTTGGGGTATAAATATGATGTGACGCAGAGCCCTACGTCTCTTAGCTGCTCCTCAAAGTGGGAAAGACAAGAGAACATGCATTTGGAGTCAGCCAGATGTGTACTGATCATTGCAGGTCAGTAAATAGTTACAAGAACTAAACTTGACCATATCTCCTGTCAGAGCAAGGTATAAAACTCCTCAGTGCACAGTGAGGAGAAAATAACAAAAAAATTATCAAGTTTACTTTCAGAGAACTGCAGTAAAGCGCACCAGAACGACCGTTAGACGTCCGTGCCAACTGGTTGTTTGTGTCCTACAAACAATAAAGATATTAAACGTCAGTCGTTCGTTGCTTTGATTGGATCAGAATAACGCTGAGCTTTCCAGGTGGAAGGATGAACATGTGGAGAAGCACTTCATGCCTTCTGTTAAGCACAGTGGAGGGTTTTTTTTTTGTTCTCTCTCTTTTTTCTTCATAGAAGGTACACCTGGTCTGGTGTTCTGTTAGCTGTGACATCATCAGGGGAGGCAGATCATCCTCTATTACCATCTAACATAGAAAGTACTCCTGGGTCAATGTGAGCTTCTGTGCTTTCTGTGTCTCTGCTCTGTCTTCTCTAAGCCCCAGTGGGTGGAGGCAGATGAGCGTTCACACTGAGCCTGGTTCTGGTTCTGCTGGAGGTTCTCCTCCCTGTTAAAGGGGAGTTTTCCTCTCCACTGTCGCTTCATGCATGCTCAGTATGAGGGATTGCTGCAAAGCCATCAACAATGCAGACGACTGTCCACTGTGGCTCTACGCTCTTTCAGGAGGAGTGAATGCTGCTTGGAGAGACTTGATGCAACCTGCTGGGTTTCCTTAGAGAGGAAACTTTCTCACCAACCTGGAGGATCTGATGGAGTCTGACATTGGAAAGAGCCTTGAGATGATGTGTATCATGAATTGGCGCTATATAAATAAAATTTAATCGAAAAATGTAATGCTATGGGCCTGTTTCTCTGTCAAAGCCCCTGGGAAACCTGCTAAACTGGATGGTATCGTTTACTCATTCAGCAGGACAACGGTCCAAAACATCCTGCCCAGGCTCTCCATGGTCTTCTACCTTCCCAGACCTGAACACTGTGATCCAGGAGCCTTTTTCATGGAAGGAAATTATGTGTTTGTCTTTGTGGTGGACTGAGTTGCCACCCTGCATGGATAACTGATTATAAAATCAGTAAAAGGTTTATTCCTTCCAAATTGATCAGAACATAACAGGAACATCCCTTCCTGGGAGCCTCAGTGCTGCAGTAAATAACAACAAAGATCTGTTGGATTTTATTTCCATTCAGCAAACCGGACCGTTGTCGACCAGCAAAGCTACAAACTAAGTACTTAAAATTGGTTTGTGTTGTTTGTTCTTCATGAAGCTCAAAAGAAAAAAAGTTACTGATTCTGATTTTTCTCTCATTTTTGGTTTTGTTCAGTTTCATCTTTCTTCCTGTATTTCTCCGATTTATCTAAATGTTGCTCATTCTTTAATTACTCTCTCTGTCTTTTTTCTGTATTCCAGTCCAAACTGTTTAGCTTTTAACTGTAAAAGTGCTGAAAGCCTGAGTTCCTTTAAATCAATATTAAAAACACATTTGTTTAGGATCGCCTTTGACTGTTTTAGTTAAACCGTTTTACTGAAACATCATTATTTCAAGTTTGTAGTAAAACTGTTTTTAATATTTGCTTTTAATTTCTATTCTCCCATGTTTTTTTTGTTTCTACATTTTATTCCAACTTGCTTTTATTCTGTTTTATTTTCCTGTATTTTAATCATGTAAAGTGCTTTGCATTGTCTTTGTACTGAAATGTGCTTTACAAATAAATTTGCTTTGCCTTCTTTTAAATTTCCTTTTCTCTTTCCACCTCAACTGCACTTTACCTTTCGTCTTATTTCCTCATGTTTTTATTACTCTGTGCCTCTTTTTCTTTCTCCTTCGGTTTTTATGGCCTCCCTCTCTCTCAGATTTAACAGTCATCCCTTCATTCATCCCTCTGTTTGAACCTCCTCCCCCCCGCCATCACGCCGCCCCTCTCTCTTTGTCCGTCTCTTTCCTCTCATCATTACTTTCTGCACAGACTCCATCCTTCACTCCTTCTCTCTGTGTACGGAGTCGCTGCTCTTGTCTCTTGCGCCAAATTAAAATGCGAACTCTCTCACTCTCTCCCCTCTTTTGTATCTGGAGTCGGCCCCTCACCCCCTCCGCCATTGTTGCTCCTCTCCTTTTTATAACCATGGAGACAGAGGAGACCACGTAACTATGGCGACAGGGCAACAGCCGGGGCCTAGGGCCGAAGGGTGCCTTTCAGCTGCCTGCGGAGAAGGAAACCAGGAAGTAAAGGAGCAGCAGGCAGCACAGAGGGCGCCTAAGTTACATGCAGTCAGGTTTGTGGGGTCCTGATGCAGCTGGAGCGTCACACAACCTTCTATCTGTGCCATGGTTATTTTATTTTTTTGTTTCTATATAAATAATTTTTAAACTTAAAGGGAACATCCTATTGGATGAGCAGAAACAAGAACGCACAAATTACAGAATGAAAATCTACTCGTTTCTTTTCAAGATGCTGAGTTCAGGGGATGCTGGGAAATGTGTAGAAATCCAGAACAGGACGTAGTAAAATAACAAAATTTAAATTTTGTTTAAATTATGCATACATTTTTGTTTATAAGATGACCAAACCAAGAGGTTTACATCCACTCAGTGTTGGAATTAATTTAATTTAATTAATGATTTAATTATAGGTTTCAATCTGCTGTGGATTTTCTCTTAATTCAATAGGGGTCAAAATTATACATACAGCTTCAAACATATACATACACCTCCACTGATATTTGATAAAATGCCTCTAAATTCCAACTTGACCACATGCTTTTTGTAGTCGCCAGCTAGCTGCTCGTACTGGCTGAAATGGTAGAGTTTATTTAAATTATTGGTTTCAGCCTTTAAATATAGTCCAGAAATCTAAAACAGGGTCTAAGTAGAAGCTTTGAGCAGGATGTTAAGGAAGCCTAATGTTGGCCTGCTTTATCCAGTCCAAAACCAGTTTTGATGCGTGTTTGCGAATCAATTTCCTGCAGGAAACCCGACTATGTCCAGGTTTCTGCAATCTGACCAAAACTGTTCCTTCAGAAAAAAAACAGGAACTGCAGAAGCTGCTAGGAAACGTAAACTACTGGGACACCAGCGACCCCATCCACAGTGAATCCAGTGAAGCCTGGATGGAGACGGCGCAAACCAAGAGAAACCGCTCCTCCTCCAAAACCGACACCTTCCAGACAGACTGAAGTTTTCAGATGCCAACATGGACAAGCCAAACTGCTTCAGGAGAAAGATTTTAAAGCGAGACGAGAAAAAGTACGAACCACAATGAGAAGAAATCTGTCAGGATTTCATGCATCAACCGAACACGATACCAACGGTAAAGCTCGGTGGTGGCAGTATTGTGCTGTGGGGGTGGTGCAATAAAGAAGAATAAATGAGGGATAGCAGCAAAAATCCTAAACTTCAGCACAAATCAGCAGCTAGATGGAAAATGGGACGATTTCTGTCCTCTTTGTTGAGGTTGTTCTGTTAAATTTTTTTTTTTTTATATTAAGAAATGTTGAAATCAGATCAAAATTGACATATTTTATCCTGATTCCTACTGTAAGTCGGCATCAAAATCTGTTTTGTTGCTGCTTTTTCCTCTTTTTGACTTTTCCATCTACATTTTGTTTAAACAGACCATGTTTAATTTTATTGTGCTTACCTGATTTGGCTTTTTATAAACGTATAAAATGTTATTATCCAAAATGCATGAAGAACTTTAACATGTTGTAGTTCTTACATGAAAACGATTGCTGCTTAGAACACAGAAATAAACTTAAATTCAATCTAACTACCTAAAATTATTTTTTTTTCTCCTTCAGATATGGAGATGGAGTAGATTCACACTGGAAAGGCAGCAGCTGGTGTGCAGAATCATTGATATTCAGGCTCAGCAGGCGGGCAGAGTCCAGTCCGGACAGCAGCGACTCTTTTTCTCTCCTCCACAGACTGAATCTAAGACTCATCTGTTCACAGAGCTGCTGCTGTTTCCCCTCTGAGTCTTCCTCTATTTTACTAACAATAACTCACTGCAACTCAAATTCACAGACAGAAACGCGTCTAAAACGGCTTTAGGCTTCGGGAAACACCAGCCAGAGACTAAACGTCTGGGGAAAGCAGGCAAATTTATTCAGTTTCCACATTCCAGGTCCCAGCTGAGTGCAAATTAAGGTCAGAGTAGAACCGTAGTACGCATCATACAAAATGTAAAATCATCACAATAGTCTTCATGCCTGAGTGAGTGCTGAACACATGTGCTCTGGGTGCCACCAGAGAGATGAGGGGGAACCAAAACCGGGCCAATTAAAGCTGTTTAACCTGGACAGAACCTTCTCTTCAATGTTTCCCAGATCTCTATACGTAGAATTGAGTCAGTCACCTTAGAAATAACGTCAATTTATCTATAAAGCACTTTAAAAACTACATGAGCTACACCAAAGTGCTGCTCAACAAACAGCAAAGCATTAACGATGATAATGAGGGGGGGGAATAATAAATTCATCTGCTGCAGGCTCCACAGGGGAGCAGTTGGTAGCACTGCTGCCTTGCAGCAGGAAGGTCCTGGGTTCAAATCTTTCTGCCTGGAGTTTGCATGTAATTCCTGTTTATCAGCCCATAAACGTGTGAATGTCTGTCTGCATGGTTGCGTGTCTCTGTGTTCCCTGGGATGGAGCCGGCACAGATAAAGGGTTCACAGGGACTTTTTCTGGAGTGCTTGATGGCATGACGAAGATTAACTCTTGTGAGCATTCACAAAACTTATTATTTATTATATTGGTGACAGCATATCAGAGTCCTGGATGAGTCTGAGGTAGTTGGAGCTTGTGCAAACCTGCATAGCTTGACCATTAGCTCATTCTCTGCAGGACAGCCCTTTGGCCAGGGCTCAAACACCGAGCCGGCAGCGCTGCCAGTAGGTTTTTGTAACACTCTTGGCTGAGTAGTTGCAGTGAACCCACATGCAGCTGCCACTCTGGGTTCAGCCAGAAAGATCTCCACAAGCAGCTTCATTGGCTAATTCAAGCTTTTCACCTCAATAAATACCACCTTCTACAGATAAGCCTGGTGCACATGGAAGTGTTTGTGCACTGGCCTCACTGCTTCAATCTAATTCCATCAGATCCTCCAGGTTGGTGAGAAAGTTTCCTCTCTAAGGAAACCCAGCAGGTTGCATCAAGTCTCTCCAAGCAGCATTCACTCCTCCTGAAAGAGCGTAGAGCCACAGTGGACAGTCGTCTGCATTGTTGATGGCTTTGCAGCAATCCCTCATACTGAGCATGCATGAAGCGACAGTGGAGAGGAAAACTCCCCTTTAACAGGGAGGAAAACCTGTTAGAGATATACTTAATGAACCTCAAAACAGTCCAGACATATGACAATCAAACAACATCAGCATCATAAACTCAAACAATGTTCAAAGTCACAGTAAAATCCAGGTATTTGTCATCTGATACACATCAGGTTAAACCACTTGTCTGTCAAATAAAATGCTCTTGGTGAGCAAAATAATCTCCCTTTAAGAACGTGAAAACCTCTCTAATGGTAAAATAGACGTAAGTGGAACAAACCATCGTAATGTTAGACCAGCCAGTGGTAAATGCAGAGGTGTGAAGCAATGGTGATATACCTATCACTGTCACATTTAGTTAGTTAGTCATTGAGGACCTCAGTATGGGTAGAAGCATGCTGAAATGATTGACTCAAGAAATTATATGAAAATTTACAACAAAATGATGGACAAGAACACGGGAGGAACCAGGAATGATGAATTATGCTGGCGTATCCAGGGCCCTGGCCAGCATCCCAGCCCGTTATACTGGCAGTTGTCAAAATGACTGAAATTAGACCGTTACGCTCATCGTAACGGTGTAATTAACGGCTGATTGGCAGGGTTTCCCCCACTGACCCGTTCACATCTGCCCAAACTGTTGCAATTCCTCCGACGGCGGAGCGCTGACTCTTTATAGACAAGACAAGCACAAAATGTGTTGTTCGTAGGAACTTTCCCAAGCAGACAGACAAGAAAAAAAGAAATACTGAATGGTGCCACATGCTAAGCTAACAGCATGACACGGATGGTGCTAAATGCTAAGCTAACAGCATGACACGGATGGTGCTACATGCTAAGCTAACAGCATGACACGGATGGTGCTACATGCTAAGCTAACAGCATGACACGGATGGTGCTACATGCTAAGCTAACAGCATGACACAGATGTTTGAGAACGTCATAAAAAGATCAGTAAAGCTCTTCAATTTGCACCAGTTAAGTTGTAAACCTCCCGGACAACATAAGCTAACGCTAGCTGCTAGTAGCTAGCTTGACGGACAGCCCAACGACGGTTCTGTCGGTCACGGCTCCCCCTTTGAGGAGGGATGGTGAGAACATCGGGAGAAGAAAGCTGAGGGTGGAACTGGAAGGCAGAAGGTCTGGAGGAAGACCAGAGAAGAGATGTAAAGAGAAGATGAAGGAATATGCAGAGGAAATGGTGGAGAGAGATAACTGACTGTGGAATCCCCTGAAATGGAAAAGAAAGAAGAAGAAGAAAGACATCTGGAGCGGCGAACAGGTGAGTCTAATTACCTGAGTCAGGAATACGCAGTAAACATGAACAAAAACTACAATAATAAACATGCTAAACCAAAGTAATTAACAAAAATACAAGCCCCCCCCCCAAACAAACAAACAAACAAACAATCAAAAAGAGAAAATGACAGCTAGGCTGTAAAGGATTAAGCTCCAGGACTGTTATAAACATTGAAGGAGGAGGAAGAGGAGGAAAAAGCAACGGCAGTACCTCATATAAGGGGTTTATAATATAATCATATAATAGTTATAGGATTATTTTCGTCTTTAGAAACAGTGTTGTTGGCTCGTGAATGAGTTGGCGGTGGCATTGACCCAGATGGCAGAATATCAAAAACGTTTTGGCGAGAACAAAGAAGGCACCAGCTTTGGAAATCCCTTCATATCAAAATAAGGTTTTCCATATTTCCTGAGATTAAGCCACATTTAATAAGTCTCAGGAGAGTCCTCATTTAGTAGAAAGATAAACGCTGAAGATAAATCAATTTAACATTGAGATTTAACATACATTTGTTCTTTAGTTGTTCTTTAGTTGCCAGATAAGAAACAAGTCGTTCCTCAGCAGAAAGCTGCTCTGAAGCAGAAAGGATTGGAGCTTGGCGACCCAAAATAAACAAACTATCAAGTCTGGAAATGTGTCACAGCGTAGAAACACACCCTCATGTGACAGACACATAAATTTATGTGCATCTCTATCTAATCTAAACCCTGTCCTCTCTCTCGGCCTACATGCAGTTTCCGTGTCACTACACTCAGCTTTTACTGTCTTCTTGTCCCCTTCCTTCTCCACCACCATAATTTCCTCACATCGGGCCTTTTCACCACGGCTTTAATGACCGTTTGTTTTTGTTTCACACACAAGAATAACCAGAAATGTGTTTCAGAGCACAAAAAGAATTGGCGTTCATGCCTGGAGAAAGAAATAAAGATGTTTGAACTTCTTCTTCTGCCGCATCGAACTCCATGACAGAGAAATGTAACGAGGCTTCAGATCGTCATTATAAAACTCAGCGCTGTTACTAAACGCCTAGGAGAAAAAACTGTGAAAGTAACAGAACTAATCCACGTTTACATGATATTATCTAGGGCTAGACGATAATTTAATAACATATATCAATCGTTAGACGTGTGGCACAATAGAAAAAAAGGGTAAACAAAAAGTTCAATAGAATGACAGTTTTCTTTCATTTTGCATTCTAGCCATTTAGGTTAATACTAGACTCATTAAGCTACATTCTCCCAACCAATCAGAAACGCAGACCCAGGAATCAAGCTCCGCCCCCTTCAAAGAGTTCAGAGAGCATACATTCTTTTTTAAATCTTGCAGTTTTGGTGAAAAGTTGGTTTTATAAAGGGTGAATTCCTTATTTTGAATTCCTTATCTAAAAACCCATTAAGCAACAGCATAAAATGGCCAGGGTTGCACTTAGAATATTTTGATAATTGTCGATATCTGTCAATATGGTAGTTTGTACTTGTATAGCGCTTTATCATGTCCGATGACCCCAAAGCGCTTTACGCTAAAATCAGCCATTCACCCATCCACACCCTACGGTGGTGAGCTATGCTAGTAGCCACAGCTGCCCTGGAGCAGACTGACAGAGACAAGGCTGGCACCGGACCATCTGACCACCGCCAGCAGGCAATGTGGGTGAATTGCCTAAGGACACAGCAGGTGATCAAACCAGCAATCCGCTAGTTACAGGACGACCTTCCTCCATGTCACCGTGCGTTTCTATTTTATGGATATGCTTTTTTACTATATCGTCCAGCCCTGACCTTATCCTCAATCAAGTGTTTCCATCAAAGGGGTTCCAGATCAATGCCAGGACTGGTGCCGGAGCCATTTCTAATGAAACAGTGTAGAACAGCGCCAAATTACTGAAAACTTTTCTGACCGATTTATGTTTCACTCAAACCCACCCCTGCGTCACCCAGACATGTTCCTCAGACTCAGATCAAGCTCTGCAGAGAGTGAACCCACTCTTTTTAACCACCAGATCTCCAGCTTGATCATGCAGAAGTTTCCACCAGGTCCTGCTGAAAACTGTTCTCTGGCTGTGAAAGGTTTCCCTTCCTTTTCTCTGGAGGAACCAGAAAGAACTGGAAATGAACAAGCACTGGTAGCGGTTTTACATTGGAACCAGGAAAAAAGGAGAGAAAGGTGGTCAAAAATGTAAAATGCAACAAGTTAGGAGGGTGAAAGAACCAAAACTCTTCCAACCTCGACATAAGCGACCCAACTTTAGCTTGTAGGCCTCAAACATCAGTCAGATAAAAGTGAAGAAACCTTCTGGACAAGAGGTAAAACACCTAAAACCATCATCAGCCATCATCTAGTTCACTCCTGCAGTGATGATTCGCTACAAAGTTTCTTAAACATTGTTAGCATACTGTTAGCTTTAGCATTAGCTTTCCCACAACACTGAGGACCATGCAATCATCTGCAGCTTTGAGAACCAGACGGGAGAACGTGTCCACAAGCCAGAACGTCAGAGGACTTTTACTAGTAATTATAGAGAAAAATATCTCAATCACGTTAAAGTTTCAGCACCCCCTCACAGGGCAGCTCATTAAACGGCCAACACAGGCAATGCCTTGCTTTTAGGCACAACATCAGAGGTGGGATGTCAATTTCCTTACCTGCAACGCGTACCACCGCCCTCTCTGCCGGGTCCAGCACCGAGTCCTGGCTCTTCCGTTTCCTCCTCTCATGCTTGGACAGATTCCAGGGCAAAGTGTCCCCCGGCGGCCCCACGGGGCCCGACGCGCACGGGGACAGCGACCCGCCGGATCGCTCGGTGCGGAAGGACGGCTCGCTGACGCAGGACCGTTCGCTCAGAGTATCATCGTCCGACGACTCCATCTCGCTTTGAGGCTGCAGGGGGGATGGAGATGGATGAGGAGAAAAAGGAGGTCAGAGGCTTTAGGAATAGCGGAGACACTTTATAATTCATTGCTGGTGTGGAGAGAGATCAAGTCGTTATGAAAGATGCAACATTTTTAATGCTACATCAGTAATAACACAGAAGTCAGTGAGAGGAAGACAAAACAAGCCCTGGGCACCTTGGAGTTGTTGAATTGACCGTGAACAATTCGGTATATTAAAGTATTTTACAGCTGAGCGTGACTCCGTCTATCTGACAGCTGAAGTTGGACCCAAACTGGGTCATCAGCAGAACAATGACCCCAAACACAGCAGCAACAGAGCAGGTAAGAATTATCAAGGTGTTGCAATGTTGCTATTTCGTGCATTTCCCAGCTTCAGAGTAGGGCTGAACGATTTTGGAAAATAATCAAATTGCTATTTTTTTTCTTAATATTGCGATTTTATGTGATTTTTTTCCCCCAGTTTAATTTATCGTGTCTTTTTAAACATATACAAACAACAAATCAATTTGTTTCCTCGCTGTGCAGATTAGTCGCTAAAAGACCCACAGCATCTAAACTCAGAGCAGAAATTATTGCGTTCTGCCTACAATATATTTCAACCAAAATTGCAATTTTGACTTTTCTCTGCATTAACCACAAGCAACAAAAATTTCCTCTAAATAAAGATGTTTGTAAACAAGGACTTTTTAAAACAAGAACTTTTAATGTTTCTATTAATCAGAATATTGTTCAAGAGAACAGCTTTTAGTTGATTTGGACATCAATCCTTGTTGAACATGAAGTGCAACCAACAAGCAAGTCTATGTAATAAACTGATTGACCTGTACTTAATGCTGTGTATGATTATATAAACTGTAAAACAAGTAATACAATTAGATTATCTCACTGCTGCAACTGTCTTCCCTTCCATGTGGAGGCAAACCCACTTTAAACATTTTACCAACACCTAATGGACGCGTCTAATTCCCTAATTGTTACATAGCCAAAAATTGCAGACTCTGCGATTTGGAAATTGCGTTTTTTTAAATCGCGATTATATTGAAAATGCGATTAATTGTAAGCTCTACTTCAGAGGGTACAAAATGCTGCTGCACGTCTCTTAACAAGTACAAGAAAATTCTGAGCATATTTCCCGTTTAAAGTGCTTTTTTAAAAAAAAAAATGTATGGTTTGCAATGGTCCAGTCAAAGCCCAGACCTTCTACCCAACTGAACTGCTGTGGAGGCTCCTTTCAGAACGATGTGGAACAAATCTGCAAACCTCAATGAGTTAGGAAGAAGAACGAACCAAATTCCTCCAACTATTCAACTCAATTCAATTCAATTTTATTTATATAGCGCCAAATCATGAAACATGTCATCTCAAGGCACTTTACAAAATCAAGTTCAATCATATTATACAGATTGGGTCAGATTATACAGATTGGTCAAAATGTCCTATATAAGGAAACCAGTTGATTGCATCAAAGTCCCGACAAGCAACTAGTCAAGAAACTGATAAAGTCCGACTGAACTCAACTGCTGGGAGTTACTGCAGCTGCTGAAGTCGGTTCTGCAAGCTGCTGGATCATAAGGCGGACCAAACTTTACCCCAGAATCAGTCTGACCTGCTCCACACCAAAACCAACTGATCGGATGCTGGAGATGAAGTTTCACAGCGTTTCTATCTTCATTTCCTGCACAGCTCAACCTGCCTGTCTGAAATGAACCGTCAGCATCAGACGGACAGAAAGAAAACGCAGCAAAGACGCAAAACATCGACTGTGCGCACATTTATTTGGACTCTGGAGACCTGATGCTCCAAGCTGTCCATCAGTGGATCAATAACGCGGAGCTCCAGGTTCCTGAGACTGCAAAAGCTTTTAAAGACCTGCAGCTCCTGGAGACGAGCCTCTGCTTTCCTGAAACCCCTGCAGAGTGATCTAATCATCCAAGATCTACAATAAACAGGAGGATTGAATGCTTTTATGTTTTCTCATCAAATTATTCTACCCTTCGTGGTGGCGTTTTAAGAATCATCTTTAGTAGCAAAATTAATACATAGACTGGTTTGTTGGTTGCACTTTATGTTCAACAAGGATTGATGTCCAACTCAATTAAAAGCTGTTCTCTTGAATAATATTCTGATTAATAAAAACATTAAAAGTTCATGTTTTAAATAGTCCTTGTTTACAAACATCTTTATCTAGAGGCCATTTTTGTTGCTTGTGGTTAATGCAGAGAAAAGTCAAAATCAAATCGCAATTTTGGTTGAAATACATCGTAGGCTGAACGCAATAATTTCTGCTCCGAGTTGAGACGCAGCGGCTCTTTTAGCACCTAATCTGCACAGCGATGAAACAGATTGATTTGTTGTTTGTATATGTTTCCCAAATCACAGCATAATAAATTAAACTGGAAAAAAAATGGTATTAAATCGCAATATTAACATAAAAAATTGCAATTAGATTATTTTCCAAAATCGTTCAGCCCTATTACCTACACCTAAGCAACTAAGCTTATCTGTTTAGGACTCTGTGGGAACGATACATACAGCTGTGAAGGACATTAGACTGACTGAACAGAATAACTTGTTGTGTTTCAGAAAGTTCATCTTCACCCTTGTTGCATATATTTAAAAAATAATCAGCAAGTTAATGGAAAGGAACTGGACCCCAGGTGGAAACATAAACAGCAGGAAGAGGACTGGACCATGGAGGGCGCCCACGATCAAAAAGGGAACTCGTGTGTTTAATAATTTATAATCTGAAAATAATTATTCATGTTTAAGCATTTAAGGAAGATCACAAACACAAAACTTTCAGAATAAAAGCCTTACTTTACTACAAAACAACCTTTTTCTAAGCTAAACCCATAAATTGTTGACACTGGTTACTGCTTGCTGACAATCCCTCCCGTCTGAGCTTTTATTTCCCTCCAAAGAGTCACAAAGATGCTTTAACTGTACGTTAACGTCTGGCTTTGCTGTTTAAACTGCAGCTGCCAGGAATCCTCCTGCTTCTGGCCCCTGGATAAACCGCCATCAGAAACCCCACATCCTGGATCCCGCCGTCTCCACAGCAACGCTGCAAGGAAAAGGGTTGCAGCCTTTCCAGAACTCCCTGCGGTTCTGAGGAGTATGGCCGCCTCCCCGCTGCTCGCTCACAGTGACTCAGTGGCACTGCAACGAGCGGTTTTAAAAATAGAGCCAGAACGGAGGCTTCAAAGCCACACCGTGTTATTACAGCAACATGAGGGGAAAATGAGACCTTTGAAGAAGAAGAAGAAGAAGAAACTACCGGCAAGAGGAGCACAAGCACCAGTGAAATCACTTCCTGTCTAAAGACACCTTCCTGAGGTAAAAATCGCCATACTTTAGCTGAACGCCAGGACATTTGTGAAGATAACTATCTTCAAAAGTCTTCCCTCTGGTCTGGAAATGAGCCGTAGGTAAACATTTAAATAGAGAACCTAAGCTGTTTGTGCATAAAAGCCACATAAATTCTATAAAATTTTAGTCCGAGGTTCCTTTATTAATACCCTCAGGTAGATTTTTTTTTTATTTTCATTTTTTTTGCATTGATTCAAACATTCACACACTCATACAAACATGTAAATACAACCAGAACCATTCATTTAATTATAAAAGTGCTTGAATTGTTTCAGGATTTACAAATCATATTAGATCAGGAGACAAAAAAATGAAAGCATGACTTAAAAGTAGAATAAATATACAAAACAATTAAATAAAAAAAAAATCAATGGGTAAAAACCTTTTTAAAAAATCTAGACTGAATAAATTACGTTAGATCCATTGAAATCCAGTGAGAATGGCCGTATCATTTCAGTTTATTTCAGTAACAGCAGTCGGATCAAAGCTGTTTTTAAAAGGACTGTTCCTACTTTTAGGGGCTAAAGAAACGTTTTCCAGAGGGAAGAAGCTGAAACTCTGTGAAGGGATGAAAGTCGTTATTTAAATCAGAACAGGCTCTCCGCCGTTCCTGTCTGCTGTACAGGGATGAGGCTGATGGCCGGGGCTTCCCAAGCAGTCTAGACGACAGTTTCTCAAACCTGCTGTGCTAATCTTCTTTAATCTTTTCTGTGAAAAATGTTGTGTTGAACATTTTAAATCACTTTGTCAAACAATCATTCTGATTTTGACTTCTTAAAAAGGGTAAATTTTACCAAATTTATTCATGTAAAGTTAAAGATGACCCTATGACCTCGGTAAGTACTACGTTTCCCAAGCAACTCATTTAAAGGGATGTTATTTCATTATTGCTACTTAAAGGGTATCTCACCCTCAAATCAACTTTTTTTTTGCAGATAAACTGCTAACAAGATCGTCTTATAGTACTGTTTACATATCCTGGTCATTATTTTGATAAATTAGTGCATATTTGTTGAAATCCTGCTTTTGTGTCTAAAATTGTCAGTGTAGCACCCTCCTACGGTTAAGTGAAGTCCTGATTCATAGGCCAACTTGGCCGGTAGATGTAAGAATCAAACTGCCAAGACTTCTGCTAAATTTCTCCACATAATCCCGCTACGTAATTAGCCTGAGCTAAAGGCTAGCTGTTAGCAAACGGACACAACGTAGTTGTTGTCGTTCTCGTGTGTCACATGTGTGAGTGTTTGTAGACGTTTGTTGTCATACAAGATGAAAGCAGAGAAACATAATGAAGCATCCACCCAGATGATTACTGAAAAACACGACTTATTTGGTACAAACATTTACTCGCCATGTGGCAACTAGCCCTCTGAAATTTACTTGGTAAACAGAAGATTTTCTCGCATTTGGCGTCTGGTGGGTGTTAATTTCGGACCTTGCTGATAAGGCTCTGGCCCGCTGGGCTCCACAAAGCCTTCCTCAACCTCTGGTGACGAAGGGGAGAAAACTCCTCCACCTCAAAAGACCAAACCGTGACATAACTACCAGCTTAACGCTGCTCACTCTCCATGATTCATGATTATGGCAAATCAAGCTAGCTGCTGCCTATCCTGAACACAGCCCTATCCCCCCATGGAAAAGCTGGATTATTCATTTAGATGGGTGTGAGTTACACTTTAATGACAACAAAGATTGTTGATTCTCGATAGTAATGGATAAGGTGATCATTGAGAAGAAAATTAGACAAAATCTGCCAATAAAAATTGGAGAAGACAACAAAAAAACCTTCTGTGCTCAAAACTCTGAATACATGTATTGTCCAAAGGAAGGAGACACCAGAACCGACAGCACCGATGACCTGAAGGCCGCTATCAAACCAACCTGGGCTTCCTGAACACCTCAGCAAAACCACAGGCTGATACAGTAATTCATGCAAAAGGAGCCCAGACCAACCTGCAGCGGGCGGTGAGGTCCGGTAACTGGATCACAGCTGCCCTCTCTAATGGACATTTCCACCTGCCGACTCCAGAAGGAAGCCAGCACCACTGCGACTGACTCCACTCAGCCCAAATATGTGCTTTTTCTCTGCACTCCCATCTACTAAAAGGTTCAGGACTTTAAAAAAACAAACCCAACAGACACAAAAACCCAGAGTGGTCCAGTCAATCTCTCCTATAGCTGGAAGCCGTATGGACAGAATGAGGTAAATATCCTGATCGCTGCTAGTCGTCATGTTCTCCAGGGGTTTGGGTTTATTTTTTATTTTTTTTGCTATTGTTGTGCTCCTTAGGTTGTTCTTTCCTTGTGCTTATTATCCTTAAATGTTTGAGTTTTCTCCTGTTTATATTTTCTAGTTGCTCTCATTAGATTTGCTCCACGTTTCCTTCAGTTCCTGTTCATTGGACTCCTCTCCTCCGCTCATCTGTCTTCACTGGTCTCTCCTGCTCCTCACCTCCTCCTCTTCCACACACCTTCCTTTGTGTTTAAACTCCCTGGTTTTCATTTTCTCATTGCTTCATCCGTTTTATGCTCCTTGTTGCACCACTGTTTTTCCATTTTGTTCTTATCCCAGCCTTATTTTGTATTTTCAATTAAATCTGTTTTCATTGTGCGTTTTCCACAGTCCAGTCTGCGTTTTGGTCCTGCTAGAACCTCACAGATCATGACACTAACCTTTGTTGTGTAGATTTATCAGAGCATTATTTTATGTGATGTGTGATGGCTGCTAAATAGTTTTTCACTGTGTGAGACAATGACAGATGACAGTAGATTCTATTCTATTCTATTCTATTCTATAGAGAGCATACAAATTAACAGAATTTTAAAAAGCGGGGCATTTCTGTTTAAATTATCCATTTTTGTTGGTATTATATATTATTCATATATTCTAAGGCACTGAATTTTGGGTTTTTATTCTCTGTAAGCCTGAATCCCCCAAATTACAACAAATAAAAGCTTTAAATATTTTACTCTATGTGTAATTAATATAAATGACATTTACTTTCTCAAATGTCACAAAAATATTGATTTTTTTTCAAGATTACAGTTAATCTTCTACAAATATTGCAATATATTGCATAACTTTAATAAGACAAGGAATGTCAATTATATTGACATTCCTTGTCTTATTTTCTCAATTTTTGATGATGCTGCTGTATGATCCAGATTTACCACATCTATATCTATGTCTATGATGTAGAGGAGCGGTTTGACAAGCATCAACATAAAGAAAACAGTATAAATACTTCATATAACTTAAATCAGTTTACTTTGGTTGGTTTGGTTAATTTATGACATAAAATAATGTGAATGTTGTTCATCTTTTTTTATTCTCTTAACACCAAAGCATTATTAAATGTTCCTGCTGATTCAATATTCAATCCGGTAGTTTTTGCAAACCTCAAGGCGACATTAACAGGACACACACTCCTGCAGGGCCCCCCCCCCGTGACAAAACGCAGCAGCTCAGTCCGAGATGCTCGGCTGATTTATTTTTCACAGCCAGCATTTCCACGGCCGGGCTCAGTTCCCACAGCTCCGGCTCAGCAGCGTCTTTGTTGAACGTGTGCGTCCGCCTGCAGCAGGACACCAGTGTAAACAGAGCAGAAGCAGAGGGAGAAACAGGCAGGAAGGACAGAGCGATACGAGCAGACAAACCCAGGCTGCCACAATGTCCTCGTGTCACTCCAGAGCAGGAATGCAGCTCTGGATCAGCCGGTGGGATCTTCAGGGACGGAGCTGCTCACCCGGCAAACATAACTCTCTGATCTGCTGAGCAGCAAAACACCAAACCTCCTGGGCAGAAAATACATCTGAGGAGCAGATGTGTTCACTAATAAAACACTGACCTAATAACTCCCCCAGCAAAGACGGCTAAACCTGCTTCCTCTCTGATTCCTACACCAGCAGACCTGCTAACATGTTGCCAGGTCAGGAAAAAAAGGTGAAACCGGCAACAAATTAAACATGTTGCATGTGAGCCAGCGAGCTCATGTTATTGGATGTAATTTGATGCCCAAGCAGCATTTTACAGATGTGCCAGAAGCTGGAAAAGCCACGCTGATGTTCTGAGGTCCATTGTAGAGAAAACAGATGTTTCTCTAACCTCAATCAAGACGTTTTTACAAATCTTGCCCCCCTGTTAGACTTTAAACCCCATTTTTTTGGGATTTTAAAGTCATGAAATCTCTAAAAAATACAAACAAAATGAGAAAGAAAAGCAAATAAAAGTATTTTGTCTGAACTGAAACTAACAGTATTGGTAAAATCGTGCAGGAATCTAAACATTAGTACGGCTGTGAGGCGGGATAAGCGGGACCGACTGTCCTCAGATAATCTGAGCAATAAAAGGCACGTGTGATAATTAAAGGAAACCAGATGCAAAAAAAAAACAAGAACAACTAATCAAAAACTGAAGTGATTAAAACCAGAATGCAGAGAATAACAGAAAAACGGCTGTTTACACATATCAAGCATAACATTATGACCACCAATGGGTAAAGTGAAAAAGATGGATTTTTCTCCACCATGGTGCCTGTCAGTGGGTGGGATGCATAAGGCAGCAAATAGACATTTTTTCCTCCAATGCTGATGTTTCAGAGACAGAAAAAAAAGGATTGATCATGAGGATTTCAGAAACTTTGGTGATAAGGGCCAAAACAGCAGCTCTGGTGGGATTTTCCTGGTCAGGACCCAACGAAGGATCCTGATCTGTTTACTAACTGTTCCCTAGACCTTGGTCTCTCCCAAACCTCCTCTGGGTTTTTATGTAAAAAAAACCAAAAAAAAACCAGAAGATTTTATAAGTTTGTAAATCCGTAGCGTACCTGGATCTGGATAACCAGGTCATGGCGCTGACCCGTCCTTCGCTAAAAGCTCCAACAGCAGACAGATGAGCATCTGAACTGGACCATGGAGGAATTTACTAAAATCCCCAACAAGCCTAAAATTCTGCATTTTGGTTTGGCATTGTGGGTTTTATCCCGTATTAAACACTGATCCAAGCACACGTGTTTAGTCGATTGTGCAAGAATTGCCTGTAAATCGTCACCTGAGCCCTCCCCACCATGGAGACGCTGAAGATTTTAGTCTGAGTCTCAGAGAGAGAAGGCAAAGCAAGGAGGCATCAACCAACGTCACTAAGGAAGACTCATTCATTATGTCGATTAAAGAGGAACAAAATATAGATTTTTTTTTCAAACATTTGGAGAACGCCAAGATAAATATGACGACTCCAAAAACACAACAAAAGGAATTCCTCTTTGAAATATTTCAGGCTTTTAAGAGTTAAAGAAAGAACCTGATCAGCAACACTGTGGCCTGGAAAGTAGTTGAATATTTTTTTTTAAAGTCAGCAGCTCAAGTCTTTATGATGTTTGACCAAAGAAACCATTTAAGACAGAAAATACAGCAGAACTGCGTCTTTAAACAAAACAAAAAGGATCTTCTGTAACATCTGGCAACTTCCTGTTCAGTCACACACTGGCGAGCGATTGGACAACAGCTCATCCAATCAGCACTGAGCTAATTTTACTGCTTTACAATTTAATATTTTGCAAATTTTCTTTCATAAAATTGTTGTTTGATCAAAATCTTTAGTCGTGATGCATAACAATTCAAAGGGGATTTACGTTTTTAACAATTTGTGGATTTTTAGGAGAAATATTAATTTCCAGATTCAGAAGCTCATCTAGAACCGAGAGATATGTGAATCAGAACCAGACATAAAACCATCTGGACCCTCCTCCATAGGCGGGACTGGTTCTGATCCTGAGGAGCTCCAACAGCTCATACTGGACCCATGGGTTCTTCTAATCGAGTGCAGAGGGTTCTGGTTCTGGTTCTGACCAGGATGCCCCCTGGATGGGAACCACTGTGGGGAGGGAGGTAGAACCAGAACCAGAACCCGACAGAGGTGTTACTGATCTGCACTCTGGCTTTTCCCTGCTGATAACTGATTCACGGTTTTCTTTGCTCATTCAGATTTTTATTTTTACTTTAAGGACTGAAAAACACAAAATGCTTCAGGTTCTTTGTTTAACTCCAACAGAAAATGAGGGAATTACACGATTATACAGATTTGTCCCTCAGAATCAGTGAGGATAGTTGATGTGTTTTAAGAAAAAAAAAATAACGAGACGTATTTGTTGTGATACACTTTGGTTAAAAGGAAAAGCAAAGTCTGATTTTTGAGGGTTTCCCCCTCAGATCTCCGATCAGAGCCGGTCTCGGCTCGGTTCTCTGTGCGTGTCTAAATATATCCCGTCTGTCCGGGGAACGCTCTGGGATTCCCCAGAATGAGACCAGGGAGAAGAACCTGGACCCGTTCAGCCGGGAACCGATGCCGGATGAACAGAGGAAGGAAGACTGATGCAGATTTTTATTTAAATTGAACCGTTTCCCTCATTAATGGAAACTGTTAAGCTTTCCGTTTATTATGCGCATCCCCTTCAGCAGACGGAGCGTCCTGCAGCAGAAATTCACTTAAAGAGCAACATCCCATTAAGGTGAAACGCAGCAACAGCACCGCCTTGGTTTTAGCCAACTATATGTGTTTATAGTCAGAACTTAAAGCGATTTAAGATGCATTTCATTGATTCTGAATCGACTCGTTGGCTCTAGACAGAGAGCTGAAGGTCCAGCATATGACTGGAGGGAGAAGACCATCTGCTACGGAGCAGCAGGAGGGGAGATGGGACTGAATCTAGAATTATTCCTCTTCCCTTCTGGCTGCTCCCTGCATGAAGTGCCTTGGAAAAGTATTCACTCCCTATTTTGTTACCTCACAACCAAAATAAAATCCATTTTACGCCATGGATCAGCACAAAATATTCTAAGTTAGTGAAGTAAAATTGGAAACATATATATATATATATGTATATACAAACAATGAACTGAAAAGAAAATGATCAGAAAAAAAAACATTAGTGTTACAAATAAGAAGGCAGGGTTTGAGAGATGAGACTAAAACTGAACTGTTCAGCCAAGGAAAACGCCGTCTGGTCCAAACCCGACACGTCCCATCTCCCCAGAACGCCGTCCCCACAGTGGAACATGGCGGTGGCAGCATCATGCTGTGGGGAGGTTTTTATATCAGTCAGTCTGGTTGTGATGTGGGACTGGAACCAGCAGAACAACGAGCCAAAGCATAAAGAAACACTCAAGCGGTTTAAAGGGAAACATTTAAACGTGTTGGAATGGCCTAGTCAAAGTTCAGACCTCAATCCAATTGAAACTCTCTGGTCACCAGTGAAAACCATCCAGCATGGAGGATCTGCAGCAGTTTAGCCAGATGACCCAGAGACAACGGCAGCTGGAGCTGCTGCTGAAGGCTCTACAGAGGACTGACTGTAGGGTGTGAACAGTTACACACACACAGACAATTCCTGCCACAATAAAGCAACAATAGAAAGAGCTATAACACCACCAGGTTTCCAGACAGACAGACAGACGGTATTGATCCCTGTGGTCCTCAGAGACTCAGGCAGGTAGAGGCCATGATGGTCTGTGTCTTGATTGGCTGCAGGAAAAAGCCCAGATGATCGGGACAATCAAGCTGATTGGGTCATTTATGGCACCTGCTCTGCGCACAACCCGCTCATTCTGGCCCGGTGCGAGGAGGCGTTCCGTGCGCATGAATGGACATCAGACACGGAGCCAGAAAGCGCTGCTGCGTGCGCGCTGGAAGAGGCTCTTTGTCCGGGAATGGATCACACCAACTAATTACATTTATCCGTTTGTGGCCGGCTGCAAAGCGCTGCTGCTGCTGAGTCTCCAGTAAAATGAAGGAGAGAGAGAGAAAAAAAAGCTCTTCAGGCTTCTCACGACCCAGAAACCCTCTCTGGCTGATTCCACATTCAGCGCACAGATCATGAGCAGCCTGCCTGGAAAGAGGACGCTTTTACGCCAACAATGAGAGGAAAAGGGACCCTCAGAGATTGGCCAGGGCCAATGAGCAACACGTTGATGGAGCCCAGCTCGTCCGTGGGTTGTGATTTATGGCTTTAATTCTAATAAAATAGTAATAATAATAATAAGGCTGTTTTGTCATGAGGTTCTGCATGGGTGTGATGAGGAATCCCTCTCCTCCCGTGAGGGTGACAGGTCTGGCTTTGGCTCGCCACAGCCTCCGGGGCAGCTTACCTTCACCGGGGCAGCGGCGGTCCTCGAGTCCGAGCGCAGAGCGAGGCAGGCCGGCGCGGCTGCCGGCGCGGCCGCCTCTCCTCCGGATCGATGGAAGGATGAACGGATGGATGTTTCCAGCTCTCTGCTCCCGCTCCTGTTCCGGTCGTTTCGCCGCCTCTCCGCCGGTTCGATGAGGCTGGAGAGAGAAGAGCGAGCGGAGTGATCCTGGATGGTAATGGCTGTCCTCCTCCTGCTCTCTCTCCACAGCCCTGCCTGCCTTCACCAACCCCCCCTTCACCGCCGACAGCCCCCCCTCTCCTCGGTCCGCGCTCTGGCTCCTCTATAGGCTGTGTTCACGGCTCCAGCCCTTTAACCCATGCCTATTGACTGTGGTAAGTGTCGCGGAAATTGAGATTTCGGGTGTACCCCTGCGTCATGTCCGCAGCTCCGCCAGAGCGTGACGCGCACACACGTTTTCCCTCCGTTTGGGGGGGAGAGGAGGGCGTTCACAGCGGAATATTTGCAGCACCGACTCATGCTCATATGTTCAGAGTTACAGCGGAAAAAAAAGGAAACACGTTTTCATCACATGATTCGGTTAATCTGGGTCTGAAATAATCCCTTTACGCGCGCAGCCACGCTGCACACCGCTGGAGGAAAGCCTCCAAAGGCTTTATTTCAGCTGGAGGACCAGATGAAAGAGTTATTTCTGTTTGTGCAGCCGCTCCCTTTATGCACCTACCTACCCCTGTGTGGGTGTCTCTGCATGGGTTTGCACCATATTAATGTGTTTCTTTCTTATGCAAGGTGAAAAATGCACGTAGGCCACATAGTCTGGTGGTGAATAAAACGGGCCAGGCAAAAAGATTGAAGGGAGAAATAATGATTCCTTTTTTATTATTATTAATGACACTGGGAAATAAGGAATATGGGGAGTTGGGTTAGACTTAGCAAGAATAACAATAAAAGGTGAGAAATTTATCAATCTTTTCACAAATATTCAGAGTTATGTTTTACAAAAATATTTGACAGTGCCTAAATTTGTTAAGTGTGCGTCTAATTGAAAAGGCATGAATAATTACTGTGTGTCAAGTGTTAAATGAGGTGGTACAAAGTAGTTTAATTATTTCAGTGTTAAAATGCTTAAACATATATACAATTTTTTTAGAGGAGGAACCCATTGGAGAACAGTGAAACAGTGAACATATATATATATATATATATATATATATATATATATATATATATAAATGCAGTACTATAAACCAGTTAGTCTACTGCAAAGAACTCCATGTACTTTTTGTCTAAATGTACGTTTCGGCCATTTCGGTGCTGAATGTTAGAGGGAATAACTGCGACTAGCAGAGATTGGATCAGAGTTTGATCTGCATAAAAATGTATTTGCACATTTTGTGTTTAAAAAGGATGCTCAAGGAAAAAATGTATAATGTGGTACACCACAATGTAATCTGCCTCCTGATGGGGCTAAAGTTAGATTTTGTTAAAGAGAAATAGAATTAACAACCTGAAGAGCCTAATTCTTTAGCCTTTAATCTTTGAAACTGGAGGATGCACTGAATGTGTCAAAGATGGTGGTCCTACTTTCTTTGCATGTTGAAATTCTCGTCTCATTAGATTTTTGCTGCTTTTTAACAGATTTTCATGAAAACAAGAACATTCTTTGAATTTAAAAATTGTCAGACGCACTAACCCCTGGTAAAACTAATTAAATAACTATCTTTATTGCAGCTAGTCAACCCAGTCATAAATGCTGGACCGAGTTTATCTACCTAAACAAACAGCAGCTAAACATCTGTCCAGCTGCATGAAACCCAAGCAGAGATCAAAGATCAAACCTCAGTCTGTGTTGCTTTGCTCCAGGTTAGCTAATTATTGAACTGATAATTCAGAGAAACAGGCGGGGATTTACCGCACTCACACTGGAGTTTATAGGGATGACATTAAATTCAATTTAGACAATTTGATCAACGTGATAAAAGGAGCTAGAAATCACGAGGCGCTGCTAATCACCTGCAACACATCAACAATTATCACTTTCAGCCATTCGGTCCTGATTTATGTCTGATTTAGCCTTTTTCTTTCTTTTTTTGGATTGCACAGTTCTTTAACTTGAAGGTTTGAAATGTTTGAACAGTATTTACTGCGGGCATCAACGATGGAGCGTTCGGGTGATTAATTTGTGCAACAGCACATTAATCTGTACCGTTTGTAACGGGACCACTATCTGACTTTTTGCACTCAGATATGAGTCTTTATCAGAGCCTAAAGAAAATTTAAACGCTTTAAATTTTTCAGGAAGCGTTCTTGGTGAGGACAATCAACTGATTTTATGAAAACAAAAAAGAAAGTGTGGAAGCATTGTGTCTTGTTGTGTCTGCATGTCAAATGTAATCTGATCTCATCTAAAAGGCCATTATGGTGACACATAGGGACAATAAAGATTCTTTGATTTCTTTGCAATAAAGTCAGTTGTAATAAAACATACTTTTATATTAAGGGTTTTGTATGAACCCTCTGTGGTGCGCATAATGATGCCAGGTGGAAAAAAGTGTGTGGGATGTTTTTTTTAGACATTAAATAGACCAGGTAAACATAATCAAGAGAAATGTTTAAAAAATATGTTTTCTTTTTGTTATTTTTGCCCTTTGGCAACACAGTACGATGGTGGGAATGAATGAAAACAAGACAGTTTGGTTTATTGTTGTAAAAACCTTTACAGACCACTACAGGCTATAGTCTAAAAAGGTCCCAATAGGTCTCATTTAATAGTTAAAAAACAATTTAAAAGATATTTTTCAACACTTCATTGGAATTTTTCATTTGAATAATTTATTTCATTTGATTGGAGTGCCTCACTGTTTGTGGACACTGATGAAGCAGAAACTGATGAAGCAGTTCCTCTCAGGTGTGAGGTACAGGTGCGTCTCACACCTGGTGCATTGCACTCTGACAATACCTGTACAGCCATGGGTATTTGCACCGGCAACCTTTTTGCCATGACAGCAGGCCAGTGATCAGTGCTCAATACTATCTACAGGAAGAGCTAGTTTGGTTACCTTCTGTAAGAAACTACAAAACATTGTTGCATTTGTTCTGTAAATAGAATAAAAGTGCCAAATATATTTATCTGCAATGTGGAAAAGACTCACAAAATGCTTTATTATAGCAGATTCTACTCAGAGCATAGCATCAACATGCTGGGCTAGCAGTACAATGGTAATCTTAACGGTACAGTGTTACCATACGGCAACATCCACATTTTAACATTAAATCATCAAATATAATGCAATAAATCACAGAATAGTGAACTTACCTCACTTATTGTTGAGTATGTGTTTTTTCTTCATCAAAAAATGTCTCTCTCCTTCAAAATAATTAAATTAATTTTTTTTGATGATTTCTGAGGAGTCAAAAGGTGAAGCTCCTTCCTACAAAGAGGTCATGTGACAAATTAAACCACCGCTATTGGTTCTCTTCTCTCCTTCAGTGCAATGAATCTTAAAAGTGGAGGTTCTGTGTGTGGAAGGAACTCAATGGGTTTGTTACCAAATGGTGATATTATACCATAGAGGGTTAACGGACTGAATTATAATTGGTATACTCTGCAGAACCAGAACCAGAACCAGAACCAGACATGGAGAAGCAGCATTTAGTTCCTATGCTCCACTGATCTGGAACCAACTCCCAGAAAACTGTAAAAGTGCTGAAAACCTGAGTTCCTTTAAATCAAAATTAAAAACTTGTTTAGCGTTATCTTTAACTGTTCTATTTAAACTGTTTTACTGAAACATCATTAGTTTAAGTTTGTAGTCCAACTATTTTTAATATTTGCTTTTAGTTTCTATTTTCCCATGTTTTATTTTGCTTCTACATTTTATTCCAATTTGCTTTTATTCAGTTTTATTTTCCTATATTTCAATCATGTAAAGGACTTTGCATTGTCTCTGTACTGAAATGTGCGTTACAGATACATTTGCCTTGCCTTAATTTAGAAATATGGGATTTAGATTTACACTTAAAAATCATCTCTTTTACATAAAATTACCAATTAAACTTAAACTTCTTGTTTAAACTTAAGCCATGTAGGAAATTACATACAGGTTAAACTCGTTTTCAGAGGTCATGACCCCTAAATGCTCAGAAACATCTGTAGGTTTCTCCCCCAGCTGGACTCTGGAGGTTTTTTAGCTCCGTTAAATGAGGCTGTGGCGCCATCTGCTGGTGGTCCTGATGCTGATCGACCCGGATGAAACGGCTCCTCTCTGCATGTCAGGGAGCATCTTTTCATGTGCATCATCCGTGAAGTCCTCAGGGAGCGATTCCTCTCAGAGCCGACGATCATTCAGCGTTAACCAGACGGCTCGGCAGAACATCGACCTGCAGAACCGCAGGGAGGACCTTCAATAATTCATCAGAGGCCGTTAAACTGACCGTGGGGATAATTATGAGAGCAGCCGATTTCATTTTCTGATCACTCAGGCGAGTCCAAACCGCATTCAAGACGCCATCTGTGGTCCCTGGAGTGACTGTGTGCGGCCCCCCAGCCCAGGTGGCTGATGCAGAGGGAGAGTTTTGATTTGAAATCTTACAAAAGAAAATGTTAGGCACATCCATCCATCCACTGACTTTTACTCAGATCACTTTTAATTCATTTATTAAAATTGGCTAAATACAGCAATTATGAAGGAAGAAAAGACCCAGATCCTGTTCTCGCTGCTGTGAACAGAGAATTTTCTTTTCTTTTAATACGACAAATCTCTTTTTAAGTTTTGGATCTGCAGTGATTTACACGTCTCACCCCTACAGAAAATCATCCAAATATTGAATGCTCAAATATTTGCTGTAGCAGTAAAAATAAATAAACGTTTTGTCTAAGTGTGGATACCATTTCCAGACTGATCACTACTTTATTGCTCATCAGTTTATTAGTTCAGGTCACAACATGTTGCTGTTTCAGATCTTTTAGCCTATTTCATGTTTTAAATCTTGTTGATTTCAGTGATTTCTTGTCTCTACACCTCTGACTTTGCTTTGTAAAGTCCAAATATGACCAAATGATGGTTTAACAAGAGCAGCAACATCATTTCCACACAGGCTCTGGTTGGCTTGGAGCTTTGTCTTTTGCCCTGATAAACAAAATGATCATTTAAAAACTACATTTTTATTTAGTCGGGTTATCTTTGATGATAGAATTTGTTCGATGAAAAACATTTGTAGGCGGAGCTCTTAAAGCTGCGGTTCATTTCCACACGTGACGAGAAGGAAAGACGCCATCAGCCACGGTGGATGTTAGCGTTTATTTTCAAACTTCCACAGCGGAACAGGAAATATCTGAGAGGCTATACAGAGAGACGGAGGTGAGATCGGCTCCTTCATGGGGACTGGTCGGGGGTGCCGGAGTGGTGGCTCGGTGGGGTGTACTTGCCCTCCTTTATCAACTTGTCACGCTGCTGGCGGATCTGGTACAGCCTCTGATGCTGCAGGGACGAAGAAAAGATGGAGGTCAGATACCAACAGGACACTGAAATCGATCCGTAACGGGTCAGGTGCCGCGGTGCTCAGGTGTTTTAGAGCCTTGAGATTCCATAAAAATATCATCTGCATTCTATTCTGGTCCACAAGTCAGGGGAGCGAAAACAAAAACTGAGAAGTACTTAATTATCGTCTCTTGGAGGTGAAGTTAGCTACTGTAAAACAAACTATCACATAGCACAAGCTGGTTTGGTTGTTTCCTTTAAAATTAAATTCAATTCAACTTTATTTATAATAAAGTTGAATTCAATTAACATATCATCTGAAGTCTCTTTGGCTTGGCTTTGCAGCAATCCCTCATACTGAGCATGCATGAAGCGACAGTGGAGAGGAAATCCTCCAGCAGAACCAGCTGCGTCCTGCTCTGAAACAACCTGAGATCACTCACCGTCTTCTGCCTGTGCATGCACTCGTAGAAATCCTCAAACTCCACCTGGCACTCCTTCTTGGCTCGGGTCTGGCCGATGCCATGGGAGCATTCGATCCACTCTTTCTCGAAGGCGTGGCAACGCGCCGCCCGCTTGTGTGGCTGCTCTCCACTCTGCGCCAGCAGCCAGCGGTCCACGTTGATGCCGAGCCGTGATTGGACGTCAACAAACGGCATGGTGCTGCTGGCAGAAGAGGAGCCGTTTAAAAACTACGGTGTGGGATGAGATGGATGGAAAGTAGGAAGTTTATGATGTGAACACAGAGTAGTAAAACTTTAAACTCTTTACATGATTATTGAGCATAGTTTAGAAAAAAGATCCAGTTGCATAACAACAAAATTCATCTATAAGGGTGAAGGAGGGAGAAAGTTTTTATTTCTATAGACATTTCTACTTCTATACCCCCTTCAAACTGATTCATTTGGCAAAACATACAAAAGAAAACTTGGCCTAAAAATATTCTGACTAAAACACCTAAAAGTTTAGGAAATCCGACCTAGCTACTGTTGGCCAATCGGAGTTTCTGATTTTCTTTGAACTCCAACTTGCATTTTTGGGGACTATAATAAATGTATTTGTCTAAAGGTTATTAGAATTTAATAGTAAATAAAACAAAAAATGGTCAAGAAATGAAATATTGCTGCAGGTTCCTTGAAAGAGGTGGTAGTTTGGAATGGAAGCAGAAACGAAGGAATAACAAGAGGAGCTGATTCCTCCTACACAGGCAGGAATTAGACACTTCTGGACCCGGACCTAAGCCCCCAACCTCTATCTGATTTTTACTAACTTAACTCAAAATAAAGAGAGACCAAGAATAGAATGTTTATTGGTGTGTCTTAGGTTTTGATGCATTTACTGAGAAGAAAACCCAGATCTTTCTGGGATTTGTGTACAGAACACCAGTAAAACTTAATCAAGGGACCAAAGCGAATTTTCTTTAGGAACTACTGAATACTTAATGTAATCTAACCATTTGTTGTTACCATATAGGAAAAATACATTGAAACAACAAGTTACACTTAAAAAACTGACGGTGTGGCTGTTGGTTCCCCAGGATCATCTGTAAATGCTGCATTTATGCGCCCACATTTAACTGAATATACAGATTCTGTCGTGTTCAGCTGCACTACTTTACGTAACCAGGGTAGTTACGAAGCCGTTTTGTCTTTAGTTTTGGCTCTGACCATAAGCAGTGACAGATTAATTACCCTTCCATACTATCATACACTAAATTTGATCACAATACATTATTGTGATTATGGTAAAAGACTGTTACCAGCTTGATGCAGTCTTTTAGGTAACTTAGTTGCTGTGACTTCATGTCAATTATAGCCCCATAAATACAAACACTGTCCTTAAAATACACATTTAATAATGTAACGTATATTAAAAGAAATTTAAAGAAGATGCTTCATGACACAAGTTACATAAGAGGGTGATTTTTTTAAATCACTAAACTGCACACAGTTACAAAATTTAATTATATTTTTGAATTTAATGATGCTCTAAAAAAAACCAGCAGTGTTGTAAATAGCTAAAATAACAATATTTACATTAACAATAGTTTAATCCTGACAATATTGGCAGTTTTTTTTTTTTTTTTTTGCTTTTCAGACATTATTAATTGGAATTTATTGTTGTCAAGATAAGAAATCTTTCACAATAACGATAAAACGATATGATAAAGGCCCAGGCCTACTGCAAAGTTATCCATTTTATTTTACATTTTGTTAAAATATCTTAGGTTCCTATTGTACATCTCTTTGAGCTCTAATCATTCATTAATTAAAAAAAGTGAAAATAAATATTTCACAAGTTAAGAGGACAAGGAAAACAATGTGGACTAATAATGACATCTCTACTTTATTACTCATTATATTATGAGAAATCTTAGTAATAGTCAATTGAGGAATCTGTCGTCTATTTTAGAACATTTTGCACCCCTACACCAGAGTCTTTTAACATTTTAAACAGGCCACACACACGTAAAGAAGCATCCTACAGGCAGTAAAAAGATGTTTAATTAATAAACATATGTTTATGATGGGTTAATGGTCGGACACCAGAAAAACAGACCCATTTTCTCATCTGCAGAGACCAACTTTAGGTCTGATAATACCGTCAGGTTTCCTCCAGTTAGCCAAGCGGCTAACAGATAAATATACACAGAGACGTTCACTCAACTTAATTTGAAAGGTTTATGCAATAAACATAAACTAAATATACAAAATACATTATTTCATGTGCAGCGTGGGTCTGATTAAAGGAAATAATTGTCAATCTGTCCGCAGATTCTTCTTCAATGACAGGCTGCTAATGCTAACGATCCTATCCCAATAAATTCATCCCAAAACACCATTTTAAATATATTTTTTAAAACTCTGAGGTGAAGCCTATTAAATCTAAGGCCATAGAAATGTCAAATTTCAGCATTAGAGCGTCTTTATTTACCGTGTTTAACGTTTTCTCCGAGTCGCTTTAACCTTCCTCCGCTTTACGGCAGATTAGACGAAAACACGGCAGCCGGAAACTGGTTTGCTTCCGGGTTCTCAAATCGGATAAACACGCAGCAGCGCCCCCTAGCGGATCATTGGTGTTGAGCAGGTGAAACACAAATCTACATTGTTTTATTTTATTTCATGAATAAATGTGTTTATTTTATTTATCTATTTCAAGCATTTCGAACATAAAATATAGAAGAAAAAAGAACTTTAAGTTGTAAATATATAAAAACTACTACAATACTACTTCTACTACTAATAAAGATGATGAGATTAATAGTAATAATGATAAACAACATAAACTAATCTAAGAATGAAATAGATTTTTTGAGAAAGAGTCAGCAGAAGAAAACTATAATAATAATAATAATAATAATAATAATAATAATAATAATAATAACAAATTATGTAATTAGTATAATAAACAAGTTTCACTTTTTGATTAGAATTACTGGGGGAAAAAAATAACTTTTTCATGATATTCTAATTATATAATCAGCACCTGTAGTACGATGGATATAAAATGCTGCGATTTCTGTGATTTTAAAAGAATGAACCTAAACCATTTCTTTTCAAAACTTTTGTCACTTTTATTGTGGTTAATATCTGTACAATTCAACTGGAAATAAAAAAACAAATATATAATAAATGTAAAACTTTGCAGCATAAATTAACTAAACTTAACTCCTAAACAGCATTTAGTATTCTGGATGTCACTTCTCCTTTCCACTCTGTAAAAACCCACCGATATAAAAATAATTTCTCCATCTATCTATGAAGCTCATTAATGATTTAATAAATAGGAATAGATTTCAATGACATGATTGTGACTCAGTAGAAAGTGTGTGAATATCGGATGCTAATGTTGTGACGAGTGTTTTATGAACTTTATGAGTTCACTTTTTTTCTTGTATGCTATTTATTTTATATTTTACACTTTATTTTGTGGCCGACAGACTCCGACCAAAGAAAGGTGCAGCCACAACGAGATAGAGGTTACGCAGGTTCAACATTTTACCTGGTACTTATTTTTCAGTTGAATCAAGCAATTGTGCTCTAATATAATATAAAATATAAATACAGCCACCATAGAAAGTCTATACAGATGTTTTACTTTTTAATTTTAACAGCTGTGTTAAACCAAGATATAATAACACTGTTTTATGCCGTAGCTGGTCTCTATATGTGAGGATTCATGAAGTGCACAGGTTTTTAAACCCCTCCCGGTATAACAGACAACAAACCAAATGGCTTTGGTGCAACATAAAACTGTTTATTTATTCATTTTCCCCTCATAAAACTCCACAGTCTCACAGTCCTGCTAGCGCAGCACCTCACATCGAGGCTTTAGCCGCAACGAGAACAGAAAAACACAGCTCCTTTAATCGTAACACTTAAATATTGCCATCTATAAAACCGGTTCAAAGAAAGAAAGAACGTTCTGTGTTCCTAAAGGGGCGTAACACTCGTTTGGACTCTTTCAGGAAGGCCCGGTTTTCCCGTCTGTGGTACATTCGTTTATTCTGAAAGAGAGGCAAAAATCAGCGACGTGTGTAGACCAAACAGCACCGCCAAGTCACGTAAGCAGCAGAATCCATAAAGCTACTCTGAGATGAAAAATAAAAGCGGTTCCTGGGAACCTTTTCAAACAGAAGCACGGAGGTGATCCAAAGCTAAGAAACGGGTCGGGCTGTGAGGGAGAGAAGCTCGGCGTTTGGCTCCAAAACTAAGAGTTCACAAGTGATACTGGGTTGTAAAAATGACCAGAGCAACACAGGCCTATAA
Organism: Fundulus heteroclitus; assembly: GCF_011125445.2. Taxonomy (NCBI): domain Eukaryota; kingdom Metazoa; phylum Chordata; class Actinopteri; order Cyprinodontiformes; family Fundulidae; genus Fundulus; species Fundulus heteroclitus. The sequence continues at coordinate 39,993,653 of NC_046373.1, read as the reverse complement.
AAGAAATGGAAATTAATAAATTATGTTTAGTTCTTGAATCACAGCATTGATTAAAACACATGAAAACATCATTTAAGGTCAAAAATACTGAGCGGCAAACGTAAAATTTTGGAGGCAAACGTTTCTCTCACCCCATCCAACAGAAAGGCTCCATTTTTTTTTTTTTTGGTTGTACCACAGACTTTTGTTTTTCACTCAAGTAAACATGTTTACAGCAACAGATGTTGAAAAGCAAATTAAAATACAAAAAAAATAAAAATAAAGATAAATAAGACATTCAGATAAAGTGCACAAGTGCCGAGTCAAATAAAATGACAAAGTGTGTCGCACAAATACATTCATCACATGTTCCGTCGTTCATGCACATAAAACCGGGTTGGACAGGTGAGACTTTACAGAGCAAGGTGTGTGTGTGTGTGTGTGTGTGTGTGTGGGGGGTGGGGGGGTGGGGGGTGGATGTGCTGGTCAGTGAGCGGCGCTCAAACGCACGCCTGGAGCCGGGTCACGCACCAGAAACAAACCAGAGGAGAGGTTCTGATGGACGACATGGATGCAACGCTGC